>NC_056750.1:474518006-474565506 GCF_019279795.1 Protopterus annectens
GTTTTGTCAGGGTATTGCTCACTGAGCCCACCCTAATGAAACTCATTTTGCTGAGTTGGTGCTGGAACAAAAGTGGAAGTTATGCCCCCCCCCCTGCAGAA
Source organism: Protopterus annectens (assembly GCF_019279795.1). Taxonomy (NCBI): domain Eukaryota; kingdom Metazoa; phylum Chordata; order Ceratodontiformes; family Protopteridae; genus Protopterus; species Protopterus annectens. Next base: position 474,518,108 of record NC_056750.1, read on the forward strand.
AGCATGCTGAAGCCCAATCACATTTCCATTGATTTGGAATGATAATCCATTGTTTGAAAATAATGACTCTGTGAAAAATGAATGCGAAGATATTCATATGTATACACTCTCTATATACATCATATAAATATATATCCATCTATAGCATACATACCACCAGTTCACTTCATCGATGAGAAAAAAAAATTATCTGTTGTTGAAAACCACCAGATAGCCCATTCACAATTTTTTTTTGTATGTGCAAGACTGCAGTCAAGTGGGAATCGGGGAATTTGCCCAGGTGTTTGTGTGTTGTAACAGTGTCACATTTTTAACTTTCGGCTAAAGCCCTAAAGCTCAGTACTCTGTTAAATGTCATTTGGAAAATGATCCATGTCTTATTTAAACATAGCTAGCTTTACTTCAACCATTTTTGACAAAACTGGATAACTACTATAAATCACTATGAACATTTTCAATAGTTTCTTAAAGATTACAGTAACACTGGACATTTTTTGTATGTCTTAATCTTCCTAATGATTTAGCCGCAGATTGTACTTTTGAACTCAGTCTCAGAACAGAGTCTCATTAGAGAGAGAAAAAACTGAGTCACAGCATGTCGGCACCTTTTAAATGATAGAAAATGTTTTCCAATTCTTAACATTTTTATTGCCTTTATGAGTGATGTAATCAATGAAATACGATTGCATGACCCATCTTGTTTGTGTCCTTTAGGCAGAAATGTTAGCAAAAGTGATTTTGGCAATAAAGCATTATCACAAAATTAAAAAAGGAGTCTAACCTGTATTCTAAGATGAATTTGTTGTGATATCTCAGAGAAATCCCCCTTACTCCAAGGTTCAGTGCTCACTGAGTTAGTATATATAATCAGCAGGGGTGAGGAGTGTACATATCCTTCCTATATCAGAGTACAGAAAGAACAAGATCCTCCTGCATGAAGAGGCTTGGAGAGTGTTAGAATAGGCTTTAGTTTTCAAACTTTTACTCAGAAGTTACATTTTTGAACTAACATTTTTCATTATTAATCGCGTTTTGACTATTTTTGTCAGTGAACCTCATTTCTGTTAGGCAAAAATTCAGGTCAAGACTCAAATAATTGATCCCCATACAAATTAATTTAATTTCAAAATGCATCCATCCATCCATCCATAAATCCACAACCCTTTTTTTCCTCATTTTTACACATGGGGGACAGGGTGTCAATTCAACAGTGACAATCATCTAGGGCCAAAGTTCACACTACTGGGGGGCTGGCCCTGCCGTGGCTGTTCTTCCACAACACACACCCGCACACACAGATTATGAAATATTCCACAACACACAGATTATGAAATATTTAACATCACTGCTATTGACTGTATATAGCTATTCTGCTAAAATGTAAATTACTTCTTTTATATGCTCATAGATAATATATTCAAGCCTTTAACATGCTCTCACCTTTGAAAATATTGACTGGCATTACTTCATGTACATATTTTCAATGTCTCTTACATGCATCGAGATTCTCACTGAATTATATTAACAGATTTACTCTGACTAAGAGAATAACTGAACTAATTTCAAGAAATTACAGTAGATTCATATCAAACGTATGCACAGTTAAATAAAAATGAAGAAATATACTGCTACTGCATAAAGAAACCAGACTACACATTTTTACTTATTGCTATACTAAATGTTGAAAGACCTTTGGTAGTATCAGCTGGATCTTTTCAAGCAAACATTACTGAAATGTAACTTTTATCATAGTTGAGGGAGTTATTTATAAACAATCTTAAGGAAAAGCTGACATTACAGACATTAGCGGTTTTCCAATTAACCTTTGATACAAGAGATTTCAATGTTTCCCCGTTTTCTTATCCTCTAACGCCTTGTTCAAGAAATCATAGCGTTAATAACTTAAGCCATAAACACAGTATGAACATGATATACAGACTATTTCTGAAAAGAAAATATATTAATTTGGTGAACATATAGGTTCATACTAGGCTATCTGCCCTAGGGCATTTGTAAGCCTAACCGGAGTGTGTTTGGCTTTCGCCACCCATTTTAAATGTTTTACTATGCCCTTTTTCGAGGTTAGTTTACTGTGCCTCTATTTAGCAGTGACACAGTAGTGATACTCGGGGTAAACCTATGATCTTCCATCCACTCAAGATTTCTTTTGAAGAGAGTCAGTGAGGGACTCTGCCTAACTTGGACTGGGATTCTATTCCAGAGTGAAGGGAGCCTCTGGGTTATGAATCTGTCCCTCCAGCATGTCCTATTTATTTCAGTGCTGAGGTTCAAGTCCCTTGAGCGCGTAGCTCGATGGGATTTGGATTTTCTGAGGTGCAGCATGCCCATTAATTCCGGGTTGGACATGGCTTTATACATCAGGCACAGATCGCCTCTAAGCAGGCAGTAAACAACTGAGTAGAGCTGGAGTTTCTTTAACCGGGCAGCATATGGCATCTGTTTGAGCCCTTTGATCCTCTTGGTGAGGTACTTTTGGGGTCTTTCCAGTTGCTGCAGGTGTCGGGTAAGGAACAATCTCGAAAGGGGCATTGTATTCAATTATGGGCCAGATGAGGGATGAGTAAAGAGGCACAATGACCTCCCTTGATCTAGATGTGAATCCCTTCATGATTAGGTAGGCTATATAGAAGGTTTTTCTAACCACTTTGGCCACGTGGTTGTCAAATGAGAGATTGCTATCAACTTGGGTCCCCAGGTCCCCAATTACTTCTTCCGTACTTAATGGATTACCACCTATGTGGTAATTTGTGGGCGCTTTGTTTTTGCCAAAGAGGATGACTATACACATTTTGGCGTTTAGCTTGAGGCCATGGCTCTGGCACCAGTTATCTGTTTCTATGAGACCCTTTTGGAGGATGCTTGTGTCAGCTGGAGAGTCAATTATGGCGCCCAGTTTGCAGTCATCTGCGAACTTGGTCAGCTAGTCTTCCCGTGTTGGCCTGTACCTCTGAGAAATATATGCCGAACAAGAGAGGTCCCAGGACTGAGCCTTGTGGGACACCACTTGTAACTGGTTTGGAGTCTGACATGGCTCCAGCAATTCTGACCATGTGGGTTCTGTCCTTGAGCCAGTTTGCAACCCATCTAGTGACATAGGGGTTTATATTTAAGCTGGATAGCTTATCTATGATGCCCGAGTGGGGTATTGTATCGAAGGCTTTTGTGAGGTCCAGGTAGGCTGTGTGGACCACTTTCCCCTCGTCAATGGCCTTGGTGACTCTTTCAAAGAAATCAACCAGGTTTAAGAGGCAGGATCTGCCCTTATAGCCGAACTGGGTAGGATCCAGTGTCTGTAGGTCCCCAATATCTTTACGAGTTCCATGATGATCCTCTCCATAGCTTGGAAGACCAAGCTAGTCAGGATTATGGGGCGATAGTTTCCAGGATCTGTTGAGGCACCACCTTTGTGGAGAGGGGCCATTGTTGCTGTACGCCAGTCTTTGGGTACATAACCTGTAGTAAGGCTGAGACTGAACAGTAGCTTTATGTTGGGGTTCAGCTCTTCTTAGAGTTCATGTAGGACGCAGCCCGGGACACCATCTGGTCCCATTGATGCTGTGTTTTTTGCTTTGGAGAGAGCGGCTATCACCTGAGCATCTGAGATGTCAGGGGGGCAGCACTCTGCTGGGATAGATAATTGCTCTTTTGGGGGGGGGGGACATTTGCGCTGAACCTGTCAGCCAGGATGTTGGCAATGTCTGTGAGTTCAGTGTATTTTTTGTCATTTTGGACCAACTCTGAGCATAACTGGGAGTTTCCACCCAGGTTCCTAACATAACTAAAGAAAGCCTTGTGATTATCTTTGTGTCTTGTGCAATTTTTCTCTTGAAGCTGGCCTTAGATGATTTTATGAGTGCCTGTAGTTTTTTGCTAATACTGATCAGAGATGCCTTCCCTTTTAGGGATTTTGCTCTATCATGCAGTAGCTTCCTCCTTCTATTGTATAATTTATGGCTGGGGTCCACCAGACAGGACGCCTGCCTTTGGGGGATTGGGTCTTGGTTTTATTTGGGATTGCATGATCCATGCATTCCTGAAGGTGTTCATTGAATGCGTTTATAAAGGATTCTGCAGTCTGGGTCGTATTTTCCACAGGCCCAGGGGCTTTGAAGGATTCCACCTCGGTTTTGAGGAGTGTGAAGTTTGCTTTAAAGAAGTTTTTCACTGTGGTTTTCTGGGCAGGGGGTGGGGTCGGGATGTGGATATCCAGTGAGATTAATTTATGGTCTGATCTTACCAGTGAGGGATACACTTCTGGTCTGGAGCATAGAGACCCCATGTTGGTGATGATCAGGTCCAGTATGTTTTCCCCTCCTGTGGGAGTGGTGACAAGTTGTTCCATAGCATTTGAGTTTATAAATTCTAGGAACCTTTGGGCTAGGGTATTGTAGCTTGAGTAATGCTCTCAGTCTATGTTTGGGTAGTTGAAGTTGCCCAATATAATGGTGTTTGGGGAGACTTTCATATTTTCCAGTGTTCTCAGGAAGGTCGAGTGGGGTTCCTGGGTTTGGGAGGGTGGTCTGTAGCAGGCTATAAACTGGAAGGCAGTTTTACCCATTGTTAGTTGCAAATTGATAGTTTCTAATGCTTCGTGCTGTGCCACCAACCTGGAGTTGTGGGTATCTTTGACGAATATTAATACTCCCCCTCCTTTTGTGATTCAGTCCGAGTTTTGGGGCCAAAACGTATGGTATGAGGTATAACCTGGTATTGCTGGGATGCCCTCGGGAGCCTTGAGCCAGGTTTCTGTTACTGCACAGATATCGATGTTCTCCATGCTGAGGAGAGTTTTGAGTCTGTGCATCTTGAGGTTTAGACTTCTGGCGTTGAGTAGCATTACCCTTAGTTTCTTTTCCCTTGTGATACCTACGGAGGTGGGTTTGTCTTTTGAGCTTTGCCTAATAAAGGCACTATGGGGGTGGCAAGAGCCTTTGCCAATATCCAAAAGCCCAGGGGTGAAAGGTGCAAGCCGTCCCTAGAGAAGCAACGTGGCTTGTCGAGCATGTCATCCCAGGCTGACAGGCATCGAATCCCCTTTGAATGATGTTGGAGCTAGAGTAATGCTCCCAGTCTATGTTTGGGTAGTTGAATGACACCAATTGTTGAAATTGATCATCTTGTCTTCATATTGTGGCATCATTCTTGGTGAGGGTAGGATGCTACTCAAGGTCAGGGTCATACTGGCCTGGGCTACATGGTCAGAGAGCTCCTCTGTGTCTCTTTTCATGTAGTCCAGGGAGGTATGTCTCAGGTCATTCACACCAGCATGGAAAATGACTGAGTCATATTTGTACTTGCCTTGGAGTGACCTGAGTGCTTGTGTTATGTGGCGGATCCTAGCGCCAGACAGGCAGCTCACCGTGACCTTCTCCTTGTTCAGCCTGGTGAGTGGGATGTCAGTGTGCCTGACGATAGAATCACCTATTACAAGTGTATCAGGTGTGTTGTTTAGCCTTAAGGGCTGTGACTGTTCAGCACACTGGCTTTGTGAACTATGTGTTGCACTTGTTTTGTTTTGGGGTAGCGGTTGCTTGGATGTCTGCTTTGGAGGTCTCTGCTGCTTAGGCAGATTTTTATTTAGAGCCTCCGAGTATGTTTTTGTGTGTTTATGCATTTGGTTTGCTGTTGTGGTAGGTCTATGTGAGACTGGAATTGTAGTGTGTGTGGTTACCTTCTCCTCCTGACTGGTTATGTCAGTACTGAGTTGAGAGAGCTTAGCCTCCAGTTTGGCTATATGGTTGCATCTCTCACATATGTTGGTACTTGTTGGAAGGAGGAGAGGGTTGTCTGTGTACATACGGCAGTTGTAACATTGCCTGAAGATTCCCAGATTCACCAGCTGGACCAGAGAGGAGATTGACAACTGACCTATGGACATGCTAGAATAGTATAGGGAACTCCTTTATAATTGAAAAAAGGGCCAATGGGGAACAATGTACTCAAGGGGAGTTTGTAAGGATGTAGTGCTTTCAATTTTTTAGTGCTGACTTATATAATTGCTTTAGTGAGCAAGTGCCAGGCTTTAGATTAGGAATAGGGTGTTTATTTTGAGAGCTAGGGCAGTTCCAAGGGAAAAGTGAACAGCAGACTTTGTGGAGCCGAGAATGGTTCAAACCCAATTAAGCATGTGCAAAATCGTGCAAAGCCGCGCTACAGCGGGTTTTATACAGGGGGACTTGAAAGAGCTAGAAATTGGCCCAAAACGGGATAGATAGGCTGCTCTAAGCTCCCCACTCCCACTGGTGAACAAAGAAGCCTCCTTTGATCCAAGAAAGGAAATGGGCAACACAGGAACTTTCCAAAAGTCCAGAATACAGCAAAGCCTGTATTTGGACTACTCTAGGTCAGGAAAAGCGGGAAACAAGGATAATTTTTTTGTTTTTTTTCTTTTTTTGTAAGCAAACAGCAGAGAAATGCAATAAATATGTAACACAGGCTAGCGCAGTTGAGTGTGTAGCCTCAACAGGTAAATGCAACAAACAGGACAATCTTTAAAAGTGCAGGTGGAAAAACAGCTTTAAACAGTTCAAAACAGGTAAATGAGCAGAAATACTTGCTTTTCAGCTAGATCGGACAGTCGCACAGGTAGTAGCAGGAAAAAAATACTTTATCAGGTAAGCAGTCGCTCTTTTTGCCTCTGCTGCTAGCACCACTCTGCAGGACCACAAGGAGTTTGGCTGAGTAGTAACAAGCGCAAAAATCGCGCTAAAGTGGGTTTTATACAGGGGGACTTGAAAGAGCTAGAAATTGGCCCAAAACAGCCAATAGACTACTCGATTTTTGTGCTGGGAACACTCCTCCAGGTATAGATAGGCTGCTCTAAGCTCCCCACTCCCACTGGTGAACAAAGAATCATCCTTTTATCCAAGAAAGGAAATGGGCAACATAGGAACTTTCCAAATGTCCAGAATACAGCAAAGCCTGTATTTGGACTACTCTAGGTCAGGAAAGGCAGGAAACAAAGATAATTTTTTTGTTTTTTTTCTTTTTTTGTAAGCAAACAGCAGAAAAATTGCAATAAATATGTAACACAGGCTAGAGCACTTGAGTGTGCAGCCTCAACACGTAAATGCAACAAATAGGAAAATCTTTAAAAGTGCAGGTGGAAAAACAGCTTTACAATCTTGTATTCATCTTAACAACACTTGCCAGTCTTTTGTGGAGTGAATTAAAATTAACCATTTTCCTGTAGAATTAGCAGGTAATATCCATTTCATGGAGGTTGAAATGCAGGAGTAAATAACTGGTTGTTCATGTTTATCCCTTGCTAGGAATGTTTTAAAAATTACAATATAATTACTCAAAATACCAGGCATTAAATCAAATCAAAGATTTTCACTTTAATGATCTGTCAGAAATTATTTGCTATAGAAATGGTTACGCTACTATAACACACACACACTAATATGAAACTATAATCCATCCAGCAACAGCTACAAATTAAGTTATAGTAGGTACAAAACCAGAAGGAAGGCCTCTTGATCTTAATTTGTGAGATGCCAATAAACACAATTTAACAATGTTCTCTACTGGACAAACTAATTCAGCACCACATAAAAAACAGACTGAAGTAGGTGAGTATCCACACCTTTAGAAGCCTTCCATATGGAAAGCCATCAATGTCTGAAATACTTCTCTGCCAGAAATCAAGTCCACCAACAAGAAACTGGAATAAAATCAAGCAAGTCCACATGCAACTTGATGAATGCAAATGCAAAGAATATCAGTAATGTAGTTACTGTAAAATAATATGAAAAAATATGTTGTTTTACACAACTGTATCTATAACACTGGAAGCCATTCTTACTTCACTGTGGCTATAAACTCATTTCTTCTCCTTTTCTGGATGTCAAATAGAGCATTTTTATACACTGCACTGTAACTATATAATTAAAAAGTTGCCAGGTCTAACTCATTTGTTTAGGTTCAAAATCCTTTTACATTTTCCTCTCCATTTCACACATTAGGGTTTAAAAAGAAGGGCAAAAAACAAACACAGCTTGTTTTTGGATGTTAAAGATCAATTTCATGGTAAATATTCAATCATGTAAACCCACACAATGATCAGTCAAGACATTATTACAACCCTTATAAGCAAAAAGGAATATTAAATAGTCTTGCAAATCCCATGTAAAACAAAGTTATATCTCAGTTCATAAAGGAGATCTTCTAGTAGATTATTTTCCCCCTGGCAATGTATGCAAAGACATGTTTACTCTGTCAATCTGCTAACTTTCATATATTATCTACATACTGCTGGATACAGGAAATTTCACAATAGCTCTGGTCCTTGAAAATGTATACTTTGTTATAACCCTCTTTACAATGCTTTTTTTTCTGTTTTAAAGTTATTATTTTATTTGTAGTCATTTTCCTGGGTAAAACACTGAACTCCATGAACTTTTTTTAGACTCAGTAAAGATGCGGTTTCTGATTAAGTGACTTGCGTAACGTTAGACAATGGAGGCTGATGGATCAAACCCTGCACCTCAGTACCACAGAGTCAACAGCTAGTTAACAGCTCCTTAATCAATGACATAAATGCAAGCATTAAGAAAGAAAGAAAATGTATTCCTTATCATTATGGGCCAGAAAATCCAGTACTAAGGCAGAAAAGGAATTATGGTACTTGTGTATTATCGCAACCACAGTCTAAACAGTCTATCAGTGTACATATTAGTACTATCTAAAATTGCTGTAAAGATTACATGGGAATACATTACTACCCACGTACCACATTACAAACACAAACTTGTTAAGGAACATTATCAGAATGACTAAAGCTTAAGTCAAGAAACACAGTAGGACAGCTTCCTATACTACTACTGCACTGCTCTAGGATCTCTGGTTCACTTCCTGGCTAGGGTGCACTGTAGATGGAATTCACATGCGTTTCCTGTGTCAGAGTAGGTTTATAATGAGTGCTCTGTTTTTCTCATATATCCCAAAGATATGGTGATTTTCTAAACTGCTCATAGGTGAGCATAAAGTATATGAGTGAGTTAGTCCTAAAGTAAACTGGCGTCTCATCTAGAATTAGTTCACTCCCTAACACCCTTTGTGCGCCTCTTACCTGCAACCCTTTGTAGGATATTGTGGGCCATGCCACAAAAGGAAGAATGGATAAATCTAAATTTATCATATCAGTAAACAGATGTAATAATGACAGCCCAATTACAATTTCTCACTAAAATACATGTCTGAATTATTTTCACTTAAGCCTTATAAATAAGAATGCTTTCATGGAGTTATGAGTCTACAGTTTTATCTGCTGCACATTCTTTTTGTGCTGATATTATTTGACATGGTTAATAAAACATAACCATTAACAGTAATGTCAATATTTTGTCTAAACCACAGCTATGCTGTTTGCTTAACATGTCATGCTATACTTTTTTGTTTTTCTCTGTTTTTCTATAGTTAATTCTTCCTCTATATTGAATTTAAAAAAAAAAAACTTCAATAGATGCCTTTGTAACAAAACTGTAAGCACATTCCGAAATGGCTACCACTTCTGAACAAGGCCAAACAACCTGTACTTGTAAAATATGCTAATACTCTGCAAGAAGCATCTGTTCAAAGCCATTCTGGACATAAAATTATTATGCAATACCTGGATGCAGTATTTCCATCAGTTTCACATTATTTTTGAAAGCAGCTACATTACTGATATTGTTTGCATTAGCATTCATCAAGTTGAATGTGGTCTTTATTCCAAACATATGCCAGAAGTCCAAACTGAAACAATCCTCATTTCACAAAGATAACTATTGGCTTAGCCTATACCTCCTAGGTTGTGTTCCTTTGCTGTCTGCAGTGCACATCTACTGAAACATTATTCTGCTGATGGAATTTTCAAAGCAACCACAAATTATATCTCAATGTTTTACACTCCTATTATCTATTAAATGGACTACTTTAAGCCATTTACTTGAATATATCCATGTCTTGAAGAACAGTACTAATTGTGCCTTTAGTTTTTTGGTGTTCAAACCAAAGTCTTCCAACTGCAGTTTTAACAGTACATTTAGAAGTTTAAGATATGAAATGGCAATATCTATAATAACTTTACATTGAAATCATGATAAAACCCAAATATAACAGTACTTCAAAGAAGTTTTAGTTTTTACTGACGCCACTAAAAAGTACAGATCATGCAACCATGAATCTAGCAAACATTCTTAATAGCACGCAAATATAATAAAGTCAGGAAAAAAAGCTACAGAAACCTGAATTCATGTGTAGTTTAATATAAGTAGCACTAATACATGACCTATGACAATGATCTGTTGTCATGTATGTATCATCAGTTCTGCTGTTTAACAGCATATAACATCCTGCTTAGTTAATAAATCAGGAAAAGAAAGCACACATTTAAATACAGCTGTTGTGTATTCATTTATATAACAGTCTCATTAATCTTTGAAGCATTGATAGTAGTAGTCTCAAGTTTAGTGCCAAAAACTATTACAATTCAAAAAAGAACAGAGTTCAGGAATGAAAGGCCAGGATTCAGTGACAGGTTGCATGCACTTGTACTGGAATTGGTAATGTGCAGACAGATGACAAGCTAATATCGACTCAATGCAGTGAGCCAAAGTGTGCAACAAAAGATATGTAAGGGACTGCATAATGATGAGCAAAGAGAATGAGGTGCTAGTGATATTCAAGGATATGCATGATTAACATGGTAGCAATTTATATTTGTCTACAGATGAATAAGCTGTTGCTGCCTGACTACCAAAGAGAAAGTCAATGCAATAAAATCACTGCGTGTAGAAGGATTGCCCAAATGTTAAGTAACCAGTGCTGAGCAACATATTATAGCACAAATCTCTACTAAATCACATCAGACTTGGGTTTTAGTGCCATCTAGTTTAATACAGGCAGTGGATCATCTCAAAGTATACGGCTTCATTTGTAATGTATCCTTATGTAGCAGTCCACCCCCTTGTGTGAGCATACTTTGTTGCAAGTGACTATTGCTGGAGCCCTGGCTTATGATACAAAGACAGAATCTATACAAAGTAGCTGCACACCAGTATAACACAAAATCACAGTATCATAGAGCATGCGTTTGGACTGTCCAAAACCCACTTCCTTTACCTTGACATGTCTGGGAGAAATGTGTCTCCCCACAGCCTACAACTTATACCCCAGTATTTTGCATGTGCCAAAGTATGGTGGTAAGGAGACAGGCAAGGCATTGTGAGGATACTGGCAAATCAGTACCACACATACTGAAGGCTACCATGGAAGTGAAATCAGCACCATATTCTGATTATAGTGTGGTAAAATTCAAACAACCACCATCAGAGAATGACAGATTGAGGACACAGCAGCTCAGAATATGACTACTTCATATGTATGGTGTGTGCAAGTCAGAAGGTCAGCTATGACATGCAATGGTATAGGTCTCCCTGACGAGGCTGGGAATTGGTAGATATACCCATTTTAGATGCAGTGTACTTATCTGCTGCCACAGCTGAAGTGGTGGATGGAACCATGGAGCAAAGATGGTGAGCACTCATATTGTACTGGGAGGGGTGGGTGAGACTACACTTTCTGCCTGTATTAAGGATCACTGGAAATCCAGGACAGAGAGTGCACCACTGTGCCATCAGACTGTGCCTAAGGTATCTGTCTGGTCATAGTATCAGCTTCAGCACAGTTGCCAACATCTGCCTGCTGTTTTGCCTCAGCTTCTACAGGTATCACTGTAGCAGTGATCAACCCTTAAAAGGCATGTTGGAGTGATCAAAGACTGAAACAATACAAGCGTCATGAACTCTGACCATAACCTGGGGCCCATTCCTGTCATTGTATTAGAAACCCAAAAGACCTGGTGAAATTTAACAGAGTGAATATGTGTACCTGTGCTAAAATTGTGTCTCTGTGACATGAAAACCAAGGACGTCCATGTAACATTTACATAAAAATCCAGCCTATCCCTGCTGCCATCCTGACATGATTTGATACTTGATGTACCAAAAGAATACATTTCCCACACGTGCTGTCAGACTGTGGTGTCTATTCACAATGACTGTACAGAAGTCTGGTGTAAGAAGTACTAATATGATGGAACATCCATCATCACCACAGGGAGTTGGGTCCTTCCTGATTGTGTCCAGTCCTCCAGGGGTAATCAAAGCACCAGTGTCTCCCTACAAGGACACTGAGAACTCCCCTGGTTGTGTCGGCTCTTCATAGGTTCCACACACCTCTTGGTTAACCTCTCAGCTGCTATGGTGCATGCCTTAGCACAGCATGCTGGTAACACATGACACTACTGTTTAATGTGATAACATCCCTTGGGATTTATATTCTCGACCATTGTTCTTTAAATCTGAGCGAGTAAAGGCTGGTCAGCAATTCCTGCCCCCAACATGTGTTGCCAATTTGTCCTAAGTGCTTGTAGGAAGCAATCATTTTTAACAGGACTGAAATTGTCCAGCCTGTGTGAGCTACCTCACCCTCCAGGCATGCAGATATCTATAGTTTGGGGTCACGTGTTTCAAGATAATTTATTACTGAGAAGTGTAGAATAATACTTGCAGACAGAGAGGCAAGCTACATGGAATATTTAATAATCAAAGGAGTAGCTTTGGGTATGCCCCATGGTAGCTGTAAGGAAATACATACAGTTGTATGTGCAAACATTTATGCACAGAATAAGGCAATCATCCTAGCTGCTGACAGTTAGGGTCACTTTGGTAACCACTAGTGATACAGCCTTACTGTAGAAGGCTTGAAGATGCATGCGTGTAGGCAAGTTATTGCACTGCTCATCACTATGTGGTAATAGTGACAAGCATGTGTCACAGGCCATGCACATACTATACCTGTTTGAAATGTTGGGACTGGTTACAGCGAGTCCCAAAACATGGAGACCAAATGGCTGAAAAAATGGACTTGCATATACTAAATCCATAATGGCAGTTTCCCAGAGTATCCCCTTTTCTCAGAGTTATGGCAATCTCAGAGTTAGTACATATAAGTTCGGGGTATATATGGGGCTTGCACCTCTGCAAAAAAGTTTAAAGGAGAATGATGTTTGGGATTCACTCCTGCTTTTTCCATTGAATTTTTTTCAGCTTGTTGGCACTTGAGATTTTAAGTACTGACATTTCAGTAGAGAGCATGCACAGACACATTCGTGCTGCTAACATTTTGTTATGTAAATTCCAATGCAAAGGTGCACATCCTTAGGAATGTAGGCAAATGTAGCTCACTACACAGTGTCAGATTACTGAGTAACTGCGGTTCCAAATATTGTCCTTTTCCTCCTAATAGCACTACCAGATTGGCAATACAGCTCCCCCAGATCTATATGACTTAGAAAATGGTGACACCTCAGACTATGCAAGTTTATACATACTTGCATGGCACATACAACAGGGTCAGGATGCATGAATGTCTATGACTCCAATATGTTGTTGTGTACCTGCTGCATAAGGTATACGCTGCAGTATGTCCCCACCTCATATAGCCTGTGGATACAAGCTCATGGCAGAGATTTGCCTGGGCATGCACATTGTAGAACTTTGTAACAAGCCAAGCTGCAGAAATCAAATCACATTGTATGTATGACTCGCAGATTACCACTTCATTCCTTATGAAATTTACACCATTTCAGAGTAGATTCCAGAGAATGTGAGCTTCTACTACAACCCATTGGACAGCACCTACACAGTTCATGAAGGAAAATAAAGTATGCTTTACCTCATTTATGGCTTGCTGGGTCACGATTAGTGCCTTTAAAAAAGTGGATGCATGCTATGACTTGGCTGAGGAGGTGACATCATCCACAGGCAACAGCAGGATGGGGGGGAACAGTGCAGGCATGATTTTGATTTTCATTGATTCACGTCTTACACAACTTACAATGTTGCTCTTAGTGTGAGATTGGAAAAACAGTGGGTATAAGGTAGTTTTCTCTCTTCTCCACTGCTGTGCAGTCTTAGAGTTCGTTTACACAAGTGTCCAGGGATGTGGGGCCACCCCCTCATGAGGGTTTTTGTCCCCCTACAAAAAAAGAAAAAAAAACTTTTTTTTTTCATTTTTGACTCATAGTTGCATGTCAAAGGAAATACTTGAGATTAGCTCGATTGTTCTAGCATCTCAGCTCATAGTTACTATGCTTCTCTGGTGTGTCTTTTATATTTCGGCAAACTAAAACACAAATTGTGTTGTCTTCTATAGGAGGCAGGACAGGCTTGCAGCAAGCCAAGGTAAGTTTTTCTTAGCTGTACTAATGTTTGCTTAATATATAGGCTATATTTACTTACGACTTCCGCCCCCATTTTGACTTACTGTTCCCTTAGAGAGCACCTGCATGACGCATGAAGGACAACAAGCTTATATTTTACCTCATTTTGGCTATTTCAGGGAGTGCCTTCTTGGCAGCCTCATGTCTGTCCTTCCTATAGTTCACATTTCTACTCCTGTTTTTCTGTGTTGCTCTCTTTCTCCATAAAACTATTTTTTCTTCTCCTGCTTTCTCTTTTACCCTTTTCTTTCTTCCATCATCTCTATAACAGAAAAAAGGGGGCCTTATCATAGCATAAGATTCTGACCTCTTCCCCTCCTTCATAGACTCCTGTATGCTGCCTTTTTGTGTGATCTACTTGCTCTTCTCTCTTTTTCTTTTGTACCCATTCCTTTATCTATTATGAATCCAACAGATGTCCACATATATGGACTTCATAGCAGTGCAGCTGAAAATAAGATATGGTAGGAGAAGGAGAAAGACTAGTGTGCGTCTGCTGCACAAGGTGCCATGCTGACAAGGGATGTGGTGACCTGCTACAAGCTTTGCTTTATACTGAGATGTACTGGCCTGAGTTCAAACTACTTTATGTTCTACTGAAACTGTACAATATAACATTTATCCCATGCACGGATTGTCCCTTCCACTTCTGCAGATGCATTTCACCAATTGGCTGTTGCACATTTTCCTCTTGATATTCAGAGCCTCCTTGTCTGGCTGTACAGTGCTGCTTAACTCAATAAGGCTTGCACAAAAGTGCAGTGCAAGTCAATGAATTCCAACCAATGAATCCTGCTTTAGGGGAATATTTCATTCTTATGATATAATGTTAGCAGAATTTACAAACAGTAAACATGATGTAATGATAGCCATCTCAGAAATAATCATTTACCTGCAAGATCTTCCTTAGAGGACACCAAACGAGGAGAACTGTTCCCTGGCTCAATCCTCAGTGATAACCTGGAAGGCAAAAGTTGGGATTCATGAAATATAAGGGGTTTTGTCACCAAAAATAAGTCACTTATGACAAACTATGCTTTCTTTCAGATAAAACAGCATTCAAAGCTGCATTGTTTTCATTAACACCCCCTGTTAAAGGCGACATCATCAAAATCATGTTTGCAGACAATGTCAGCCTTGTCAAATGTAATTAAACAATTAGTAATGCAGAAAATGCAGCATTTCTAGTGGCCTGATGGCGTTTCTTTTCATGGAAGCTGCAACAATAGCAGTAAGAAAAAGCACCAACTCATAATACTAGTACACTATGATTTGAAGATTACTCACTGAATTAATGGTTTAAAAATCCATAAAACTGAACTGTTCCCCTAACCACACTGTTGCGTTATGTATCAGATATTAGAACTACACAAGCCACTAAATGCACAAACAGCAACTTCCATAATGCAATATCGACAAACCTAAGCAGACTACGTGTCAAACTAATGTTCATTTTACTTGTGATACAACTGATACAAAAAACTGAACTAAAATGCAAAATACCTTAAACTGAAGTCTACAGTCTCTGTATTGTCTTCACTACAGAAACAGACTACGTTTTGAACCGAGTAGACTTCCCACATGAATAATTTCCATGATTTTAGAATAGGAACTACGTATTTTGGTCAGCTTCAGCAGACTGAATGGTTGAACCCATGTTAAAATAATTTTCTGCTGGGTTATTGTCCTTTTTTTCAACCTTTTCTTGGATTACTGTGCATACTGTAAAGACCTCTAAGGGACAGATTCCAAACGATTGTTCTCAGTTCAAGTCTGCCATGATTCTGAAAGACTTGCTCTCAGTGTTAAGTGACTTACTTCAGTGTAAGGCCTATCTATAAAACAGGTTACACTAGGGAGCTGAGTTCAAAAGATCTGCTCTTGGGTAAGTGGCCACTTACCCTGAGAGCAAGTCTTTTTGGAATTGGCCCCCACGTGTTTTGAACAAGAAAGGCTGCTGCTGACAATACCATTAAAGATCACTTTAAAGTAGTATCTAGAAAAAAAAAGTATTTTCTGTAGGAGTTGCAGCCAAAGATATGTAGCATACCAGCCTGCTTACAACACATGCTATGTATATACTGCTTTAGCAAACCTTTCCTTTTCCCTAAAAAACAAAAATGTCACACCCACAGGAATAAACAACTGCTACTTCAGCTGTCTCCACTTCATTATCTCAACCACCAGTGAATATTTTTTGAATCCAAATGTACCATCATGGAAGCCAGTTGTACTAAAATACAAACTGCAGTAGTTCAGCACTCTCTCTTCTTAAATGGACCATCACTGGGACACAGATGCTGTGCTTAATTTTTTTCAAAATTCAGATATTTCATACTCTTCTGGTTACAGACTAGTTAAAATTTATGACTGAAGAACTTGCTAAATGTACTAATACAGTCTGCCAAAATGAACACACAGATAAGACAGCTATAGAACTAAAAACAATAGATCTGGACACCCATTTGCTGTCATCAGTTGTTGCTACTAGGTATACTAGAATAATATTTTCAATGGTTCCCTGAAATTTTAACATTCAAAGTTTTGTATAAAACTTATTTAATATTTGTATTTTTGAAGCCCAGCATTCAGTCATACATTAATTCTCTAATTACAAATTTAATCCAGTTAAGGGGCATGGGAGAACTAGAATGTTTGTCAGGATTCAGCTGACAATACGCAGATAAAAAAAACTCAGAATGGTCATTGGACCATTCCAGGACACACATCTGTTCACTAATACAAGGTATGTACAACAGATGAGTCTCATTTCACCCAATGCTTGTCTTAAGGATGCTTGAAAAAATAGGAGAACATGGGAAAAAGCATGTGGACACTAGGATAACACACTGACTCTGTACATAAGATACAAACGAGCAACAATGAAAAATCTAAGTGCTGCAATGCACTTCCTACTTGAACCACTGCTCCCATGTGACACACACAATCATAACATTAGTAAAGAAAAATGGACTTACTGAGTCAACCTGCCTACAGCAGATTTTAACAGAATTACAGCACATATTGCTATATGTCAGCAAAAATGTAATTTGCACATTTAGACTTCTCAAGTGTCCCCTTTTTCTAGGAACAGTCCTATTTAAAGACATGATTTACCTCTTCACACAATTTTCTGAATTCTTCCTAATCACGCATGAGTTTTGAAACTGTCTCTATACTCTATACTTTCAATGTCTACAGGTTCAGAGGTATGCATAGATGTGCACATGAATAGGTTTCCTTTAGAACAATCACAAAACTGGAAAGCAAACAAGGCTCTGATACTTCAATTCTTTTTACACCCTGAGGTCAACGTAGAACCAAAAATCCTAGGCCTTTATATATATATATATATATATATATATATATATATATATATATATATATATATATATAACACTTTATAATCCCGAAATTCTGAAATACAGAATTTCAGAATCCCGAGATTATAAATCCGAAAACTCAAAACTCTGAAACCCCAGAAGTGCAAATTTCAAAATCCCGAAGCCCGGAGATGTTTAAGTAGTGCTTCTGGTGTTGCACTGTGTGAATGGATAGCTGGAAGTCCAGGTAAGTATGTTTAAGGGTTTTGGTTAGTGGCTTAAGTGTGTGTCAGTGTTTTGTTACTGTGATGTGTGCACGCGAGGGGAATGTAGCTGGTATGGTGGTGTTTTCATGTGTTTGTCTGTGTAATGCGACCTTGGCGTTAGTATATTTAAGTAGGGGGGTGTGGGTGGCTGCAGGGGGACTTGCTTCCCTGCTTGTATGTAGTGTATCTGTGTGTTTGTGTGAGAGAGGAAGGTGTGTATGTATGCGGTGTATGGCTACTGTAGGAGTCGCGATTTTGAAATTTGCACTTCTGGGGTTTTGGGATTTTTAGGTTTCAGCTTTATGATCTTGAGATTCTGAAATTCGATATTTCAGGATTATTAAGTTAACACACACACACATATATATATATATGGGTACATGTCAGTCCACCGACAAGTCGGAAGACCGACATTCACTCCACCGACACATGAAAACATCGAAAGCGCAAACACGGACATTTAACAGGTAAGACTTTTAAATTCGCTAATCATGCCTGCCACACATGCATAACACTGCCACACTTACTAAAACATGGTAGGCATGATTAGTGAATTTAAAAGTCTTACCTGTTAAATGTCCGTGTTTGCGCTTTCGATGTTTTCATGTGTCGGAGTGAATGTCGGTCTTCCGACTTGTCGGTGGACTGACATGTACCCATGTATATATATATATATATATATATATATATATATATATATATGGATTTGTATTACTTCACTGAAAGTTCATTTCACCCAAAACTCATATCACTCACAAGTAGTACTCTAAGGCAAGTCAAAGGTATGTCCTTTTCCCCACTGTAGTGCGATCCTGGTGCTAGCGTATATAGTCAAGGGGGGTGTGGGGGCATAGCCCCTCACTTAATTTGCTTTTCTGTTGTCTGGTTTTGTTTTGCATTATCTGGTAAAACCCAACTATGTGGGGGGATGTGCCCCCCAACTATATATACTAAACACCAGGATCGCACTACAGTGGGGAAAAGGACATATACCTTTGACTTGCCTTAAAGTACTACTTGTCAATGAAATGAGTTTTAGTGAAATGGGTGTCAATGAAATGGTCTTTCAGTGAAGTGATACAAATCCATATTTTTATACATGTGTGTGTGTGTGTGTGTGTATATATATATATATATATATATATATATATATATATATATATATATACACATATACACACACACACACATACCCTGTGGGATAAACACTCATTTGTGACAGTTTTAATGTTTTATAAATCTGTCAATATAAGAAGGGCTGACTCATACTAAGTAAAATCACCACTTGCACTGATCAATTTTGGCTTATTTTTTTCCACAGTTTACAATTTAGTGCAATGTATTTTTTACATACTGGGCAATGTGTTCCATCTAACATTATCATAACTGAAGATTTTAATATTATATTAAAACATATTACCATTTTTGTAAATTGCCAAATGTACACTTACAGAACTAATTTAGAATTACTATTATTCTTAAAGATTTTGAACTATGACATTTGTGGCCATATATTAACAAACGTTACACAGGGCACACCATTCTGATTGCAGAAAAAGAAAAGGCTTCCCAAACTTTTGAATTAATGCAGTCTTCTTTCTGAATCATTTGGGTCATAGTTTAATTTAATTTTATTGTAGTCCTCTAATGATTTGGTGTATGATACAAGTTACAGCAGGTTTTATATTCCTGAATACAAAAAACATTCTTAAAAACAGAATAATTTTGTGCATAACTTCTATTAAATATATAACTTTGCCCTATAAATGAGCTGCCTTTAATTTATGTATTGCAGCAGATCTACTTGCATTTTAACAATATTACATGCAATATAAGACTGTCTAAGACTACAAGAACTTTACATCAACAAAATTCATTAAAATTATTTTACAGTACATATGAAAAATATGCTTATGATGAGGGCACTTGCATTAAACAATATCGCTGGCAAAATAAGTTTGAATTTCTAAAATTAGAAAAGCAACTTTCCACCTTAATAAAATCATTGAGCACTAAATAGAACAAATGTGCTCTACAACAAAGACAGTTAAAACAGTTTTAAAAAAACATTCCTTATAAATTTTATCAAGGTAAATCTTTTTCTCAAAGCTGAAATAAAGTATACATTTCTTCCAAGTTTTAAACAGAAAATAGCATCAAAAAAGAAAATCTAAAATTAAAATTTATGATCAGTTCAAAGAGGACGTTTCTATTTTATATTTTGAAAATACATATGCATATTAATTTCATCCAAACCAGCTTTGAAATAATAGTTTATATCAATATTTTCTTTATAAACTCACTGTCCAAGTTGGTTTTAAACTTTGAATATCAATAATCATCCAACAAAACATAATAAAGAGTGCAGAAACATTTCATGACAGATATTTTTATTAAGGACTCCAAGAATGTCTTGAATTTCTTTCATGAATTAGGAAAAGGTTCAGTTAAGATGATCAGATAAGGCAGAGAACAGACAGCCCCATTTTGTAATTTTTAAACAGCCATGTACATAAATAGGTCGTGCAGCAAACATGGGATTGTTTGTCACAGAGGAGAGAGAATGGTTTTGCCATGAAAAGATGAAGACTTTATAAGATTAACACAGTTCTTAAATATCAACAAGTTGTCTGGTGACCTCCACAGTCATTCACATGAGGAAGCAGGACAGCAATTAATTCCAGCTTATCCCCATGCCTAAAAATGACCAGAAGTGGGGGGATAACGACTATCATACAGTCAAACAGTAGCCAAGTCTTACTGTTTGGCAGATTAAAACTATTCAAAAACACAATCCAAGCAGACATCAAATATACTGAAATCTACCATGTGATCCTGAGAGAACTCATAATACTGCATATACCTACTTAACACACAAATGGAAAGTTACACTACACAAATAAATGATACAAAATCAAAACATGAAGCATGCAAATAATCACCCAGCAGCTTTGTGAAAAAAATTATACCCGAGTATGTTCTACAAATTAAAATGTAAACCAAGATGGGAAGAATGTCCACAGTAGGTAAGCAGGCACTTGAGAGACTCCACAATCAACACTGGCAAATGCTGTCAGAAAATCGTTGAAGTCCAGCATGCAACAGATTTCCTCCTACTACAAAGTCAATAGCAGTCCTAAGGAGGAGTGTCTAAACCTGAAGCTGGTCTGATGAGGATATACAGTCTTCCATAAACACCTTTATTAATTTCTTACCTAAGAATAGAGTGGTGGTTATCCAGATCACGTGGACCTAAAAAAGTTTTCTTTGGACCAGGATAATAATATATTTTAATAAAGATGGAAGCACTCCAATCTTCTTACCAACAAATCTTATCAACCTGTGCAACAATCTTTGCAGGATGCAGATTCAGCCTGCAGTATAATGGATAAATGCCTAAAACCACACTCATGGTATCCTTAAAGCCAGTATTGTTAAAATCCTGAAATGACCAGACTCAAGAGCAGAAACATAGCAATGCTCTGCAGTGGGACTCAGAGGTACAGAGTCTAATGCTAGTGACCTTATCCACAAACACTGTGCAACCTATTTAGGTCTTCTATATTGATATAAGGCTCATGTGGTACAGAAATTTGTTGAAATGGGTCTTTCAAAATGGTACACCAAGTGGCTTTGGAGGGTGATTGTGCCCCTTTGTAATCCATGCCCTCTTTCTTAACTATACCAAGTCCTGGTAAATAGTACTTTGAAGAAAGGGATGCGTTTCAGCAATCTGTTCTACTTGATGAGACTGCTCATGACATACTAGCTTACTTACAATGTTAACTCAACAGAAAGAAACACACAGACCCTAGACATTCTGTGTGGCTGGCACTGTCACTGGCCCAACAGGAAGTATCAGGACAGGTAGAACAGACTGGGCTGTACAGCTCATCAGCAGTGCATAAAAGCTTAGCTAGATGATGGTACACAGGCCTTTCCAAGCTGTTACAGTAAGCTTACAAATAACATAAAAATGCTTAAATTAATATACATGTCATGACTCATTAACAGACTTTAAATGTCTTTTGGCTTTTCCCGGTTAGGGGTCGCCACAGCGGAACTCCGGTCTACTCATGATTGGCAGTGAAATTTTATGGTGCCGAGTTGCCAGCCCGATGCCCAACCTTCAAAGAAAGCACGCCCATTCACACTCGCACCTACCTGCATGTCTAACATCAATCGACTGAGGGGAGGCCATGCAGAGTCCACACAGAAGGCGCTCCAGCCGAGAATCGAACGGGAGAACCTCTTGCTGTGAGATGACAATGCTAACCGCTGCACCACCGCGGCTTACCCAATGACTCATTAACAGACTAAACTTTATTAAAACAATATTGGGAGTTTTGTATTATTTTGTTTAGAATAGAAACAGGCAAATTCCAAGAGTTCCAAGTCGTACAAATGTGCACAAAGCCCTTTATTAACCTTTGAAAATAAGGTATACCTGGCATTATTGTCCGATTAGTTATTAGACAGAGACCACACTTTCTTTACCTTGGATTATGTATAAATCATACTTGGGGTCATCCCTTTATACAACTAAAATATTATCTAAAATCCTTCCAGGACATATTGCATCATAAATAAGGTCTAGAAGATAATTGGTAAAAATAAACATCTCACTGCAAAATGTAGTAAAATGGGGAAACCATTATTCATGGCACCATTTTCTAGCCTTGTCTTCAGCAATAAGATCAGTGATCTGAATAATGAAGCTCCAGGTCACACATTTAAAATAAGAGTCATTTTAAAATGCAGAGAAATGTATATGAGTGGAGGCCTTCCACATGTCTGGGTTTTGTAAATTACATAATGAAGAGTTAAGCCATGCATTTTCATTACTGGGGAAATGCAAGGGTCCACTTTCAAAAGTTAACTTTGCTGACAGTGTATGGAGCATTCAGGAGTGAACAAAGTGAATGCTACTTGATGACAGCATCATATGAAGTTTCATTTTACAAGCAACTATGTGCTGCTGTCTAATGAGTTATCTCATGAGGGCTACATATTTAGAAAGATGTCATGTAAATGTGTCACGACTACAGAATATATGATATACATTTATTGAAAAAAAACACACACTGCGGGATCTTATTGTGTTTAGAGGGAAATGAGCTCAAACCACATTCTCAACCCATTCAGTATCATGGCTGTCCCTATTCCATTTGTACACCATATAATTCAAAGGCATTTTTTAATTTTAATCGCACTCCACTGGCTTTAATAACACAGAATATCAAAGCAATCAGTCTGAGATTGCAAAAACATTTCTTTTTTTTACTGAAGCTTTCCAGTCCAAAATTAACTTCATTCTTGTGCAACTCTATGACAATCATTCAGAACACAAAACAATACGTTCACCATCACCATAAATTAATTTGCTTAAGAGTCCTTCACAGTGCCTTCAGCATAAGTCAGTCTATTTTCTCCAAAAGACTCTGCTGACTTAGTTTCACTTTGCATTGTAGCCTCTTTTCCACAGAACTGTTTCTGACCTTTGAAGAACTGGCTGCTCTCTGGCTTTCTGTCGCTGTGCCTCACGCACTCTCCTGTCGCCTTAGATTCTTTAATCAATATTCTCTAATCCTTTTCAGATCCCCCCCTAGGCTGCTTACTCTACCTTTCTAGTAATGGGTTTCTTTTTTGAAAGGTATGACACAAGTAAATGCCCATCCTCCACTTCTCTGGACATTTCTTTTGGATTTCACTTGATTTACATGGCATTTCATTACAAGACGTTTCTTTTGGTTCTTCCATGCCCATTTCATCACAAAAACTTTAACTGAATCACTATTCTATATGACCCCCTTATTAGCTCAGAATTGGTGTTGTCAGTAACCTCATTAGCCAGCTAGCGTGTGGCACAGCTAGCATTTCCTTGAGATGACAGTAAGGTACACCCAGATATCTACTTCCTTCATCATGACAATATCCACAGACACATGTAGACTGCCTTCTATTGGAGGTATCTTGTGCTGCCCTGGATCTTTCAGTAAACAGACACACCGTTACAAAGGGTAATATTTGCTTATGGAGATTTTTATCACCCCCTTTCAATAACTCAAATACTATTTTAGATGGATTATCTATCCCTTTGTCCAATTTATCTTCCAATTGTTCAAGGACAACTATCAATCCTTTAAACACCTTCTTGGAAACCAAACATCATACACTCCATTGTTGTCATTGCATATCTGTGCTAGGAGTCCATTCTTATTTCTTCTTCAATTTTAGACGCTACTAATTTAAACTTTACCATCTCCTTCTAGTGAGCAACCACATTCCTTGTGATTGCATCTGCAAAAATTGATAAAGAGGTTTCTGTAACTTTTTGCATGTTTACAACATCTTGCCTCAGAGGTCAAGTTCCCCTAAAACACCAGTGGTTTCAAACACTCAACCTCTGTGCCATTTGCTAAACTCTGAAACAATGCTGTTTTTAACAGCTCTTTTAAAACTCTTAGAGCTAAGAACACTTGTATTGGTTTAGACAAAAAAGACCACCATTTACGGTTTGCTGATATTTTGATATTTTCTGCATGTCACTCTGAAAATATGTATGCTCTGCTTTTACATGCTCTTAATTTTGTCTTTCAAAGGTTAGCAGACATCCATTTTGCTCTTTTCTCATCTGTTCTAACTCTGCTAGGTCATGCTCCTTTTGACATTTGTTTTATTTTCTTGTCATTCCTTAAACTGTCTACATAAATTTTGTCTGTTCTTTACTTTGTCATTCCCTTTAGAGAAACCAGATTCAGTTACATCATTTCTTTAATGGTTGTTTGCTTATGCTTCTTACATCAGTTTACTTGAAACTACTTTTTTTTCAATGCCCTAACACGTGTAAATAATTAAGACAGCCTTTTGAATGAAGCAGCAATTTCTTTATTGGTTTAATTCTGAAAATTTTTAGTTGCTAATGTCAACCAGTAAGCCCTAATGAATCTGGAAATCCATGCACAGCTGTATTTGCACTGTCTCATATTTCTGATCATTTACTTCATCCCTGTGTTCAGGAAACATTTCTCTAGTTTTATCTGCTCTCTTAATTTGGCAAATGTGTTGTCTCGTTTTTTTCCCATTATCCACGGACCTTTTCTTTTTCCCCAAGACAAATTATATATGCCTTTTTATTTTTTCATCACATGATTTGACTTCCCGATGCTACTTGGTATTTCAGCTTTATCTGCTAGCATTTCAGCACAGCTTTGTAATTGCTCCCCCACCTCCTGTAACTCAATACTGGTTGCTGAGACAGAGACAACTGTTTCTTACAACAATGTTGCTGAGCAGCCTCAACCTTCTTTCTCTAAGCAGAAGTTGACTTATTGGCACATAACATATATTTGAGTTCCATTACAAGTTCTAGTTTCAATAAAAGAATCACTCTGCTTATTACCCTTTTTGCTTTTCATTTTCCAATAAAATCAGCATTCATGTATGAAGTCTGCAAGCAATCACTGCCACAGAACTTGCCTTTGAATTGAAGTCATTTTTTTAACAATACTTGCATTTTGTGTTGAGAATTTCTTATTTCAAGCAACCCTTTAACTGCTACAAATGCTCTCCTTACTTGTTAGACAAGTCTTCATATGGACCACAAGGCAATTATGAATTTTGAGCTATTTGCTCTCTAGTTCTGTTTTCTGTCCCTATTGAATTAATTTATGCATGAGCAACTGAGCATAGTGACTGAATTTGAGCTATTTGCTCTCTAGTGCTGTTTTTAACCATTACACTATACTATTCTGCACTTTGTAGCAGGCAATGTTTAGTTTTACAGGTACTGTATATGTACTTGTTCATTATCTATTAAGCTGAGCCACCTGTTTTCCTGTGCTGCCTTTTTAACATTTCAATAAAGTGTTTTTTGCATTTGCAACAGACTATGCTTAGCATTACCTGTAACTGAACTGTATACCTTTAGTCATAAACCATATAGTGTTCTTCAGTTTCTATCTGCCTACAGTCATATTTTTCAGGTTTTCTGCTGGTTGCCAAATTAAATCTGTAGTTTCTAGATTATTACATATGTACTTAATATATTCCATCTTTCAGTATAGTCTCATTAATTATATGTTGCATCTTGGTTTACTAGTTTATTGACTTTTGATTATTGCTCCATCCCTCTCCCCATCTACTCCCTAAGCTCCCTCCTTAATCAGCCTAATTTAATTTTCTGTTACAATATCCATGAATCCATCACCTGGACTGGACTTTTGCAACTTACACTACTGCAACATCACGGTTTAAGGAACTTTTAATTTAATAACTGCCTACAGTGTATGTACTTATTAAGTTTTCATCAGCCTTCTGTATAGAAAGTTATCTTTTTTTGTTAGTGGCATGCACTGTACTAGGACTATTAGGTTCCCTCCCTCCCTTAGCCAATAAGTATTGCCTTTACCTTGCACTTCATTTGGCTCACAGTTAAGGAATTACAACCCTTAATTAAAGTTAACTTATTCCAGCTCTATCTCAATCACATAGGATTCATGCAGAAGTTTTGATAAATAGTTAAGGGTACCAGGACACTGATCTGGGCAAGCTGTTACAGCTGATTATTTTTCTGGTGACATTGCCTCTGCCTCCTGGTTCAACCTGCTCTGCTCAGGCTCACTCCCCTCCTCTACACTACCCCCCACATCTCACCCACCCCCACAACACCTACATTTAAACTTAACCAAATTACACCCCTTTACTTCTTTATTCAATCACTGCTTTTGTAATCAGTAATCTAACCACTAGACCTGCATTCTCCATAGCTCCACCAATAGCTGACTCAGCCTCTCTAGTCCAACACACCCCCTACCTAGTTAGGCCAATCACTACTGCACTTACGTCTAATCACCAACCCCTAACAAACATCACAAATTATCCACCTACTAGACACCATCTTAATCACATCTCACAGCCCTCTCCTTTCTCAGACACCTCCCAGTCCTACCAAGCATCAGCAAAATGTTACTACCATACACTGCACTCCTTACCTTAATCATCTTTGACTACCATGTGATCTCTTATCAAGAACATCAAATCATGAGTATCTACTCTCTAACACTCCCAGTTACCACTGCACCCAGCACTACCTTCATGACAATCTTCATATCAGCTCAAAATACTGAAATCTTTACATTCAAATACGTGCACACACATGCATCACCATACCCACTCCAGAAATATTCCTGACTTTAAACTCTCTCACCTATTTCTGCTTATGCCTACTCACATTAAACTAAGCAGGGAGATGCACCCTAACCCAGGCCCCCAACATCAAACCATCCTTCTAAGGCACAACACACTGAGACAGAACAGCATAATCTTATCCATAACAGCCTTGACCTTCTAATTATAAACATGAATCTTAGAAGTATTCTAAAGTAAATGAGTTTCATGCAGCCCTTGTCCTTTATTCTCCCCATGTAGCTATCTTAAATGAAACCTGACTGAAACCCCACATAAGATACTGAAATTCTAACTGAAGGCTACAACATGCTCAGACTTGACAGGATAAACAAGCGAGGTGGTGGCACAGCAATTATAAAGATGCACTTCAACTAGAATGCATAGATTAGTATTTAGAATTGTAGAGGTCTGGGGGTTTTGTAAACTCCCAAAAACATAATAGTTACCGCCATTCAGGTAATAACCAATCAGTTATTAAAAATCTCCTCTGTTGGTCAGCTTCCATGTTTAACCAATAAACTATTATCTTAGGGGACTTTAACTTGGACTGGCACACATGCTCCTCTAAAAACCCTTCCAACTTTATTAGCTTCTATGGCTTCTCTAAAATATTTACCACTAACAGAATAGATAACATAGTCAGTCATCAAAATGATCAATCAATCCTGGACTGGATACTAACAGGCCCAACCTTTGTGATGAATATAGCTGCCTCCCAGCCTGGCCAAGTGGTCACTACCCCATCACCCACCACCTCAAATACCACAGACAGCATAGCTTCACAATTCATCAACTCTACATCATCACTCAAAAAATGATAATATTCCCATGTTCCAAAACCAAACCTCAATTCATTTTCTGTCCTACCAATACAAACTAGCACCATTAAAAAAAAAATAAAAAATTCTGAACAAAATCCATTATCCCTCACTGCTGACCTACTCCACAACAAATTTCTCAAACTGGCAGCAGATACCATCTCTTATCCCATCTCTACGGTTCTATGATTCATCACCCAAAGACTCCCTATGCTGTGGAACAAAATCCCAGTTTATGTGAGGCAGAGCACCTCGCTGGCCTTGTTCAAGAGGAATCTTGACCAATGGATGGGAGATCGCAGATACACCCCAGGGGTTACCTCAGTGTCACTGCTCAACAGAGGCACAGCTAAATAATGGGCATAGTTTCTCCAAACTAAGGGGTGGCGTAAGCCACAAAACTATGGGCTAGGCTTATAAATGCCCTCGGGCAGATAGCCTAGTATGAACCTATGAACCTATGAATCTATACTAATCATTCTATTTCTGAGCAATACATACCTGAGCTTTAGAAAATATCTCATATTATCCCATTACACAAAGGTGGCACCTCAATAGACTTCTCAAACTAAAGACCAATTGCTATTCTCCCTACACTAGCCAAAATTCTTGAGAAACACATTCACAAACTTCACCATCTACTCAAAATTTTCTCTAATTTCCAGCATGGCTTCAGACCCAACCACAGCACCACTACTGCACTAATTAGATTTACAAATACTGTAAACCATCTCATAAATAAGGGCATACTCATCTCTTCCATTTTCCTCAATAATGTCTAAAGCATTCTACACAGTATCCCACTAAAAACTACTCATTAAATAGCATCCTATATCCTAACCCAGCCAGCACTATCACGGCTTCACCGACCTATCCAAACATCAGCAAGCAGTCAAGTGGGAAAACAAACTCTCCCCTCTCCTACCCATCTCAGTCGATGTCTCACAAGGGTCAATCCTAGGCCCCCCTCCCATTATATTCGCTAAAACTCAGCACCACCACTAAACTAGCCTCCATTGTACAATACACAGATGACTCATCCCTCATTTGTTCAGTCCCAGTCCTTCCTGAACTCCTAAATAAAATGCAACAATCCCTCCCTAACATTGCAAACTCTCTAACTACCAATACTCAACCCAAACAAAATCAAACTAATGGTCTTTTCAAATACCAAACCAAAAAACAACCTTCCCCCATTCATCATCTACCTGTGAAACAAATTGATAACTGAATTAAATTTGATCACATTGCACTATCAAAAAGGTTTACATCAAACTTGGCGCCCTTTACAGAGCCAAACCATACCTTACTAACACCACCAGACTATTCGCAGCCAGAACTCATCTACTATCCTCCCTTCTACATGCCTCTCAGTTTTACTAACCTTAGAAAATTCATAAATAAGTAAACTTGAGGCCTGTTGCAACAAAATAGCCAAATTTGCCATGAACCAATGTCATAGATCACACCACTGCACTGCTCTTCAGGAACTCAATTGGATCGAACTACCAAACCTACTATCCTTGCACCAAATATGGACCACTCCATCATTTACCAACCTGAAAACTGCACCACACTCAAAGACCTAGTTCAGGCATATACTAACTGTAGAACCATAAGATCGCCTGATAAACAACTTCTAAAAATCACTAAGGCCAACACCACCTTTGGTGATTCCCTATTTTCCAGCAAAGTATCCAAAACATGGAACTCAATTTCACAACACATACTAAACACCACAAATGCTTCCAAATTTAAACTACTCCTCAAAGGATACCTCACCAGCCATTGGCTATGTTCCTGCACATCTCCAGGATGACCATACTGTACATCCTTTTTGTATCCAATATCTACTCTCTGCTAACCTACACTACTCACTTGTACCCATCTTTAATTTCCTTACTCAATGAGGCATTTTATTTCCTACTTCCTTCTTTCTAAACACCAAACTCTAACCTATTCCAACTGCTGTGATGCTGTCTAATAATCATATTAGAAACAGTATTTAAAATATATATATTCTGCCACTGTAGTTTCATTTTGATTTAAACTGTTTTTTTCTCCATTTTCTTGCTATGTTAACTATTCAAACTCTAGCCTGTACATTTGACTCATGTACTTACCTCTTAACTTTTCAAACTATAGCCTTTACATTTGACATGTATTTACTGCTTAATTTCTGTATAACGGAACTTTTCTCCCCAGGCCTCCACTGAAAATGGGCTCCTGGCCCAGTTGGACAATTCCCGGTAACCAAATGTAAAATAAAAATAAAATATTTTTTTTTGTTTTTGTAGGTAAAGCAATTCATTACTCAGGAAGAGTTTTTTATGGTTGCTTCTACTAACACTTATCTTACTACTGTTCACCAAGGAGAAGCAATTTCAAATAACTTTCAATGCTGTACAAATTGTTAATATTTGCAAGGGATTTTTACATTTTGCACATGCATTTCTCTTTCTAAAAAACAGGGTTTACATACAGAGCTTTCAGCTGAATTCAGTTTCTGCCAAATTGTGTATTTTAGGTGAAAACTTGAAAAAGCATTTAGCAGTTTTCTAAGTGACCGTGATTTTCTCTTGCTTTAAATACAGGTCATCTCACAATGTAAAAGGAATTATACTGATTTTGACATGAGTATGCCTGAATAGTTTAGAACATGCTCTTGGTTTTGTTGTTTTAAGCTGATTCTCACACAGACATGCGGGTCTGTTATTAAGTTCTTGCATGCTAGTAGCTCACAACACACTTACTCAAAATAGTAAGTGCCCCAACTCCCAGTACCCAGATCTTACTTAGTCCTCCACCACTCAATCTGACTGAATTGCATAACCCTACCAGAGCTCTAACTCTAAAAGTCCCACCCAATCCGTAAACAAAATGCTCCCATGCCATTCGCTGACCATAAAGTCCCAGATCACTCCTTGAACCTAAAATTCCACTGTCCTGCTCCCTGACTTTTCTCCTCTCAAACCTAAATCTCTATTCCCATTCTATAAACCCAAACATCTCCCCTCCCACTCTCTAAACTTAAATCCCCCTCTTGATCATGGTCTGAAGCATATAAATCTACAATTCCATCCCTGCCCACTCCCTCCCTTTGGTTGCTGCACTTAGCTCTTTGTTTCTGTGATTGGATGAGGTAAAGTATCTCCATTCTTAGTCTGTTGTACCTTAGCTGAACATGTATTTAAGTTTCAGAGCAAGCAGTAGTCCATGCAAATATAATAAACCAAAGTCCCCGAGTTTTGTACAGGGGTCATTGAGCATCTGAGACTCTAGCATGTGCAGTAGATCCCAAATACACACACACACACACACACACACACACACGGACACTTGTACAGATTACAATACCTTACATTTCCTGTTAATAAAAGTTTTTTTTTTCCTTTCCTAATCAGTACAGTTAATATATTAGGAAGAAAAGAACTGTCACGTTTCAACAAAGGTATCATGAGATGTCTGTTGATAATACAGTGGCAAGTTTGTTTCCTTTTCTAAACTTGTGACTTCTGTACATAATGTTTCTAGCCTATGTTTTGGTGCTTCAGGCAAGTAATAAAATCATATGGTTAGAGCAAAGGCCAAAGAGCTGCAGATCAGCCAAAGGTCGACTATACCCACAAACAGAGAAAAATTTCCAGGCTCTGACCACCATGGCTTAACAAAACATGAGAATTTATTGATGTGAAAAATAAAAGGCTAGTGCTTTTGTGACAACAAAATACTACCTGATTGGATGTTTAGTCAATGTTTAGTAACATGGATTGGTTAATTGTCTTTTTGAATTTCTACAGAAGATGGTTTACTAGGTTCTGTAACAGTCTGAAGAAGTGGTATTTTGCTGCCACAAAAGCACTAACCTTTTTATTAGACATTTTAAACATTTTTCTAACTAAGAAAAAACAACAGAAACAGATGTCTAAGCATGACAAGGGATGCAGCTGTAACAGGATCACAGAAAAGGCAATAAATAGGTGTCCTCCAACAGTTTTAATGGGAATAGTAGCCCAGATGAAAGAAATATAATTACTTTTCCATTCACTAAAGTTGCAACTGAAGTGTATTCCATAAAAGAATCATTTTGAACTAAACTTGGATTTTATTACATGCTTTGTACTCACATTAGGTAACTGTACATGACACTGCATAGCACTTGTCCATAAAAAATATTAGTAAAACTAGATGACAATGGGTGCCTGGCAGTGGAACAAAGTGAATAAAAAGAGAATTTCATATTTCCCTTACAGGATTAGATTACCCAGCCAGCAGCCTCTTGAATGAAAATAAAATAGCAGCCAAAAAAAAAAAGACTCCAAAAGAAAAAGCCTTAATGGAGTTCTCTCTCCTCTCCTCCAAGTGAAGCAACTGTGGAAATTATTACATTTAAAATCAGGGTTCAGGGTGGCAGCCCTTCTGAATAATGGAGACAGTATTTGTTATTCTTCCAACAGCCATCTTGTTTCTGCCATTACCAGCCTAGACCTCTTTCCATAGATCTCTTTTCTTGATTGATAATTAAGGGAAGCATATACATTTTTCATGTTCTTCTTAACAGAACACTTATTGAATCATGAACCAAGTATAGTTTTAGTTGTGGAATGGAATTTAT
Organism: Protopterus annectens; assembly: GCF_019279795.1. NCBI lineage: Eukaryota > Metazoa > Chordata > Ceratodontiformes > Protopteridae > Protopterus > Protopterus annectens. The sequence goes on from NC_056750.1 coordinate 474,550,609, forward strand.
TAGGGTAACATTTAATTTTAAATGAACTACTGCTGCATTGTGTATAGGTTTTGAAACTATACTGTTTTGAACGCTGCAGCATGTTTTGGTCATTTTTTTTTTGCTTTTGTAAGAGAAGTGATTTTGTCTTTCTTGCTTACAACCTTACTACAGCATTCCATTGTTTTTACTTGTTTGTATGTTTTACACTTATGTCTGTTGCAGCAAAGTGCTTGGTGTAGCTATGAATACTCTATTTTTAAGGTTGCTTGAACTTGCACTATGGGTGTGTGACCAATAAAAAAATATATTAAGTATGGAGGTGAAGCCCTGTAATAATGAGCAGCAGGAGACTGTTCTCTTCCCTCCACACAAACACTTGTTTTGCCGCCCCCTTCCGTGTCTGCGGCTTACGTTTTTTTTTTTTTTGCTGATTCAGTGCTCTGTATGTCTGTGGTCTACTGTCTGTAGCAACTGCTTACTACATTGTAGACCAAAGTTGACAAGTAAAAATGTAAAAAAAAAAAATTTAAACTAAAACCTGAACACTGTTGTAGGAAAAATATTTTCTTTATTTTTTTATTTTTATTTTTAACTATGTTAGGAAGGAGGGACACAAACTGGGTACAGAAATAAGATCTGATTGGCTCTTGTATTTCAGGATTCCCAGTTACATGATCATGGATTTTTTTTCTTTTTTGCTGGGGCAGGAAGGAGGGAGGGGGAGAGGGAGTGTACCTAGCCACCTGGTTAGTGCGCCAGTAGAAGCTGCAGGAGTGTTTTTTTTCTATTGAGGAGCTGGCAGTAAGGAGGGGGCATGCATCCTGCCACCTATTTGGTTTGCCATTAAGTGAATTTTGGATCTCTTTTTGCTCTTCTGTTGAAGAGCAATGGAGGGGGCCAAGTGGTTTGGAAACTGTGCATGAGGCCAAACAGCATCCTGCAGTTTTTGTAGGAATCATTTTTTTTTGCTCTTTACTTGAAGAGCTGGGGGGTGGGGTACTACCTTATGCGACTGACACAGGCTGCTGGTTGAACCAGGTATGCCACTGCAAAATTTAAATGCTGGCTTAAACATTGGATGGCACAGTGGTCTAGTGGTTATCACTACTATTTCCCATCACTTGGTTCTTCAGTTTGGTTCTTGGATGGAGCACAAAATCTGCATGTCCCCTTTGCATCATTGTCAAGGAGCAACACTGTTCATCATATGTCAGGTAACTGACTCACAGATTATCAAAGCTGCAAGTCACATAAATTTGTTGTCTGTTCAGTAAGTTGGAAATGGCTATGTCACCGACATTCTGCTTTGCATTTGGGTTATGAAATGTGCAGATGTACAACTGAGTTTTACAGTTTTGTGCCTTTTATACACGTTTGTACAGGATTGAATTTAGTATAAATAGAGATACAGGATAAAGCTCCACAATACAGGAAGGTGTGCGTGTGTTGGGGGAGGGGGGGGGTCATGTACCCTGTAAAAAGTATTTTTAGACCATACAGAGTGATGCATTTGCACTGTTGTTTTGGAAGAGTGCCAAGTATTGTTAGATGTTTTAGTTTTTGATTTTTTACATTTCAACTGAGAAAGAGTATAGTAATCATTTTGTGGACCATTTTTTAGATTATTCAGTTTCTGAAACATCCAAAGGCAGAGCTATCAATTGCACCCATTTTGGAGGCATGCTCCTATTTTCAGGCTTGATTTATCCATATCATATGATATGATGTTACCAACTGCTCATTCACAATTTTTTCTGTATTCCCCTCCATTTACGTACATGATTTTGAAGCTTAGTCCACAGAAATCCAAACTATATGACCATCATACTTGTAGCACCAATAATTTAAAGAAAGAGGATGCATATGTTACCTCTCCCTTTTTCAGAACCAAACATAAATGACTGTGAGGTAGATTTTTGTATCATTCAAAGTCTGTAGATTTTACGCTTTTATTATATGCTTATATTTTTGTTAATCTAATTTTCTCAAGCTTGTGTATCCGAGTAGTACCCCACAATCTCACTGGTAATAGGAAGATTATTTGCTATTTGAAAGTTGTTTTATGCTTATTAACTGAACAGATAGTTGGCAGAATGTGCTTATATTTCAGGAGCCTTTCTACCGGTCTTAAATGTCTCAGGTTGAGAGGCATGTCCAAAGACATTCTGATAGGGAAAATCTTCTAAACTGCCATAAGTTTTGGATGTAATCAGGCACGAACATGTGTCTGTGTGTGTGTAAGACTGTCTCTTTTCATCATACCCACTGCTTGCTGTGGCAGGATTCAACTTTCCAGTGACTTGGAACATAAAGAAGGCACTGAGTAAAGAGTGAATAAACTCAATAGACGGAATGTCACTAGCTGAAATATTACTAGGTTACAATAAGAATTCACTAGGATTGTAAAATTTGACCGAGACACCCTCTCATATAAATTTGACATTAAAAAGGGAAAATGCATCTACTACGAAAAAAAAAAGTTAGTGTTTTGGTAAAATACTACTGAACTTGCTGCCATGTGCTGCAGATTCTAGAAAACTGGAAAAGAAAGCAAACAAAAGTTTATCACCCACAAAAATTCATACCGTCTGCTAAAGACTTGTACTACTGTAAGTAGCTTTTCACAGATTTATTTAGAAAGTCAAAATGTATGTGACAGCCTAATCCAAAATATATGGAATACTATCCCACATAGCATTCCGTATTCCATCATCTTAAGTCTTTGCTAAAATGTGGGGAGTCAGATTCACAGATGGCCTATGCTCTACACTCTAGAGACAGTGATAGACACCATCTCATGTGATTCATATAAAAAGACTCATTTAATGGTCATTCATAAATTTCTGTACTGCAAACTGTCAGGTGTATTGTGCAGATCAGCAATCCACACGATGTAGGCCAGTATTTGGTACGATGAGTCCACTATGGAATTTTGAAATTTCATAATCCCGACGTTCTAAATACCGATGCTCAGAACATCGAGATTGTGAACTCTTGAAATAAAAAAAAATAAAACAAAATCAAGAATGCATCAAAAAAGATGATTTTGCAGGGGAGCTAGCCCCCCTGCACCCCCTAAAACCCCTGCATCTTAAATATACTAACTCCAAGATTAGACTACAGTGAAGAGAATGGTAATGTTCCCGTTCCACACTGTATGGCGATCTCTACTTTCAGGTTTCAAGATTTCACAATTCTGAGGTTCTGAGCATCGGTATTTAGAATGTTGGGATTGTGAAATTTCAAAATTCCAAAGTGGACCCGGGAGAACAAAGGAAGAGGAGAGAGTCTGTACCATCATCATGGTACATTTTTCATAGAAATAACCAAATTTCCTTATGTTGATAGTGAAATGTTGATAGTGATAGTAGAAATCTATTCATTCTCCATTTGTCCATTTAATTCAGTTCATGGTCAAATGAAAAACTTATTCCAGCACATTATAGAACTATGGTAGAGAACCTAAGCTTGGAAAGTGTGCCAGACAATCACTGGGAATGCATACACATTAATCTTCAGTGATTGGCGAGAAAACCACAAATTCTATGGGGAACAGGCCAAAAATATAAGGCAAAAATCTGGAAGTTCAGAGGTATGGTAGAGGAGTACAATACTACAGATGAGAGAAGGATCAGCAGAGTTTTACATAAACTCTCGTGTTTTCTTTCCAATTTATAGATTTGCAGTAACAGCAAGAGAATGTAGTTTCTTGCAAAGAGAGTCAGGAAGGAATTAATTCCAAACCCATGGCAACAGCCTTATTACTAAAGGAAAATAGAATGGAAGTAAAAAAGGTAAATAAAATACATGCAAGCCATGGATTCTAAACTAATTTTTTGTTTGTTTTTCTTTTTTTGGTTACTACAGAGAATATAACGGAGTTTACATAAGGCCACTGTTGTATTGTACTTAGAGGGACATGAAGTTACTTGCTATAGAGTGAGTCAGGGACAAGATTTATTAAATGCAAAATAAGTCTTTGATGAAAGATTGCAGGTGTTTGTGAGAGAAAGGCACTATATAAGTAGCAGCAATAACTTCAGTGGAAGTTGGCTTTTTATCAAATCATAGCGTGGAAAACATATCGCTTAGTAAGGATGAATGGAACGAACACACAGAAGTGCAAACATACAAGCGCAAAAAAAAACGGACTACACACACAGGCACACACAGAATACAAGGCCAAGCTTCAAACAGCAATACCGTCACTGCAAAATCCAGACTGCAAACTTCAAACAATGCTACAGATCTAACCAAATTGCAAATGCCTCTTATTTGAAAAATGTAGCTAATGTTCTTGTTTTACAAAGGCACATTATGCAAAAATATACAAGTCTAAACATGCACTCAGAATACCAAACATCTCATTTGTTACTTAAGTTGCCTACCAACCTGTTGTAGATGAAAAGAAAATAAGCTATTTGTCTAGCAGAGAAATGGACCCTGACTGTGACACACATGGCGTAGGTCTGATTAGTCTCTCAGGCACTGCAGTACTCAGACAATAGTGGTGAGAGTGAAATGTCAGTGCTGGCCATTCTGTCCTCGTGACAGGATGTTCATTTTGCCCAGGCACAGGAGTGCCTTCATGGGGCAAGGATGTGAGTTAATTACAGAAATTAAAATCAACAGTTACGAGGAAAGCATATTGAATGATCTCTGTGAGACTTCAAGTCCATTAATGTTTTAATGGCACAAACTAATAGTAAACCATTTGCACAAGACAAAGGCAGGCTCTCTAAAGTTAGAAAAGCCAAGTATTTATAGGCCTACAAAATATTTCAAAGATTGCTATTCTGAGAACTTAGAAGTATCTTATTTCACTACCATTTCAGATGTCAATGGATTCAAAAAGAACATTTAGTAACAGATATAGAGACAGGGATGAAACAGGGGTGGATGGGTGTAAAGACAGGCTCCAGTAAGACATGTAATTCAGTTTTTTTTTTTTTACAACTACTACTGGAAGCTCATGTCCAATATTATATTTATTTATTTAAAAGGACTAGGCAACGTCTTCAGTACTCTATTCAAGCAAAGTGGATTGATACAATACAGAGGATTATATATACACCCTCTCACTGATACTAGACATCAGATACCTTTGAAAACATCTACTGAAGGAGATGAAACTGTCCTTGATATAATAGAGCAGGAAATACCACTCCATTGGTCCCAAATGATCACGTCATTGGTACCACCCAGTAATACATTTCCTTGCCATTGTAAGCACTCCCCCAAAAGAGGCAAAGATGGGACACTGTGAATACAGGTAGAATCTGAGCATCAGAATATTTAAAAATGCTGAGACTAGCATTAGACCAGTCACCACCCACTATACCTTCTCAGACTCCATCTTAGATGGAGCCAGTTTTGGATGGGTGAAGAAAATATAGGTATAATCAAACAAAATTTCCCCTGGATATATTCAATACTAGCCAGAACTATTAGGGTAAAAAGGATGCTATACTTGGATGTTAAAAAGGAGTGGAACATTCTCCAAACAACATTTACAAGTTTATATAAGTTAGGTCACACAGAAGGAGAATAAAAAATAAGCCCATCCATGTCCCATTCTTCTTAATACCTATTACTGTTCAAGTCTTTATAATTCCATGGTTTATTCATCAACTTTTCATACAATAATCTATTGCACATTTCATCTCCCACTTCTGGCTGAGGAAATACATCACAGCTAATCAAGTGTAGTTAAGCATAGAAAACATTTTGTCACACAGCAGAAAACATTTTCCCATATTCAAATATATGTGGAATAAAAAGCAAGTTGTTATATATACCAAACAAATGATCTGGGTAAACTACCGTTACAATGGAATAAAAAACTATACATCATATTATAGCCAAACATACATGGTGTAAAGAAGTAAGTTATTATGCAACCTCCATTACAATATTCATAGACTAAACTACAAGGATTCTAATGAGCTGAGGAGTAAGCATATGAAAAAAAAATCATATCAAGCCAAGCTGTCATCTGAGGAGGGCTTAATTAGCAATCATGACATTGATAGCACCCCTCACTAAAATATTAGAATGATTTACCATGATAAAGTACAAGTTGCACTTCCAAACTGCACCTGTTCTAATGTACTATAAAACAGTTATCAATCTTTACCTCATTCAGTTCTAACTACTTTACAGTATAGTGCATTGTAGAATAGGCTTAAAGAAGCCATTGATCCCTCAAATAAATAGATTCAGAGGCCTGACAGATTTTATAATAGCAGAGGAAATAAAAAGGATTAAATCAATGTCAGGACTCTAATGGAAAGAAAAAACTTGGACAGTACAATTTGGGGCTCTTAAAAGAGGATTATCACAGTAAAGAGGCTCCAAGAAGATTTAATGAAATAAAACCTTAACAAAATTAGCCAACAGTGGGGTTTTGCAGAGAAAAAAAAGTCTGATGGTCTCAAAAGAACTGGCCTATTGGACCCACATCAGGAACAAAAAAAATAGAAGTCTCTATCAAGATAAACATAGTAATTTGAAATCCATAACAGGATGATCATAACCCAAAGGCCAATGAACACTCAGAATCAAGCAGTTCCAGCAGACCCAGAAGAATAAGAAGCCTTAAGAAAAATTGAGTTAGTGGATTCACAGAATCATTAACATAATCAGGATTCCAATCATAACCCTAACAAATCTGTGTGTACATGGTGGTTTTACTGTATATTATACAATGATGGCTCATTGCTTTCAAAAACAGGCACCCTGATTGGACAGCCACCCACATGCCCACTGTAAATCAAACATGTACCAATAGAAAAATGTCTGACCACTGAAGTACCATTGAGCAGCAAAGACTATTCTGTTGGTATATACATACAGGACCCAGCAAAATGTAACAAAGAGCAGTAAGTTCTAAAAAACTAAAGAAACATAAATGTACCTGATTTTCCTTGTATTTCTGGGCTGTCCTTCCTAAAATCTTGGTAGACTCTTGCACCTCTCAACTGTCCAGATTTTTGCAGAATGTATATATTTTTGACTAATTGTATTGGTCTGTTCCTCATAAAAATTAAATTTTTCTGGCAAGCCACTGAAAACTGAAGTCATTAAATAATGACAAACATTTCATGTTCAGGCTTCATATACTTCAGAAAATGCACATCAACCCAAGAGCAATATTTAAAATCTGTCTCTATGTTTGGACATTTGTCCCCCAATTATGTTGGGCTTTGTCCATGTTTCTTGCATTAAGACATTATAAACACAGGCAAAAAAAGCAGCAACTGAGATTTTCTTTTCTCCATTTCTTCTCCTGCACTGATGTACTGTGCAAGGGTGGGAATGTATGTCCCATACGCATGCTCAGTACATCAGCAAACAGGGAAGAACACAGAGGAACACTACAGCGTCATTATACAAAGACATTTAAGAAAGGCAAGCAATTTCTCTTACATATTTTCACTGCACAATAGCAATAACCCAAGACTGGGTGTGGGTATCACATGCTTCACCCGTGGTTGGCTTTGTTTAAATCACTCAGGCTTTGACTTCATGATCAAACCTCAAACCACTCCAACCATGGGTAAATCCAGTCATACCCACAACCAGATGTGAGTTTTTGCTAAAGAATATTATCGCATTAGGATTAATTAAGCCAGAGGATCAACAAATCATTAAAGTCACAGGAAACGTAATAAATCTGCTGACCTCAAGAAGCCCTGATCCTTGCTAAACAGTCATACTATGCAACCATGTTTTGCCTTAGTACTGTCAGGATGCAATTTGTTTAGCCCAACCAATGGTACATTTGAATTTAAAAAGACAGAACTAGCACTTACCCTTTGAATTGTTTATCCTACCAGAAGTATTGGAATTCATGTGACCTGAATTCATGTGAAATACCGATTCGTTTTAGCAGTGGTCTGTACTGTACTGTGTGGTTAATTCATGTGAAATACTTCATGTGCCTATACTGATTTGACAATGTTTTACTAAACACAAAAATCAATAACCGCCTCCAGTAGGGTGCAACACCATACAAGGAGTCATGCTGGGTAGCTCAAGGGACTAAATGATTCACTAGTGCCATTATACCAGCTATGACTGCTAAGCTGAGGGTCTTACCAAAAACTTATGCAACTCATTGCCTAGTGAACTGAATTACGAGTGACTGCAGCAAATCTCCAGGACTGCCACGTTTGCAGAGACCCTGTGGTTAATGTGAAATAGCTGAGGGTAGGAGCACATGTTCAAAATGTGTATGGTATTAGAAGAGGAAGAGACCAACTATCTTTCCAGCAAATGGGAGGGCACGATATAAGCTTTCAGTCACCACTAGTGGGAGAATTTATGGTCAGTTACTAGCAAGCTGAGTTAATAGTGAAGGAAGTCACAGAGAAATAACTAGACTGGCAAAAATATGCCAACTACTACTAGTGGGGTTCAGACAGGGATTTCTGATTGCTGCTTAACTGGATAGAAGTATATTGAGCACTTGAACTGCAGCCAGGCTACGCAGTACATTGGCATGGAGTGCCAATTACTACTAGGCCACAAGGGTCAGCTTTAGGACAGTGGTGGCTACATTATCAAGAGGAGGATATATTGTACTTAACAGGGCAGATGTGGTAGCTGGTGGGTGAGCTATTATCCTGTAGACTTGGGTGGAGTTGGTTGCAAATCACTGACCAAATGGAAGAGGTTAAGTGCTAGAGATTTCAATTACTGCTAGGTTGGGTGTAGAACCCAGATGAAAGCATTAATCACTTACAGGATAGGTGGGAGTAGCCTTGGTATCTGGATTAGTGCCGCAATACTGGAGAGAAAAGGATGCTAATCACTCTTGGAATGAGATGAAGGCTGATAAGGCACCATACTCACTTCTGGGATTGGAAGGTAGGTAGTTGGGGACTTCATGTGCTTCCATAGTACAGTCAGCAAGGAATTTTATCCTAAAGTTTAAAGCAGTACTCAATTGTGCTTCCACTTGTATTGTTTACATTGTGATTTGTTCATACTTGGATAGTTCAACATTGGTAAGACTATTTAGTGACCGAATAAAGGAATATTGCAGAGCTATTAGAATCTCTGACTTTAAAATCTCTTTAGCCGAGTATAGCTCTGTTTGTTCTCAGTTTTCAAATTTAAATTTTTCTGTTCTTGAGAAAGTTGTTGTGCCTTTTGGTGACAGTAATAACTTGCTTGAGGTTAAGAAACTACAGTGGCAAGTCAGGCTGCATGCTGAAACACACTCTGGATTGAATGGTAATTTAAAAAAAATGTTTACTAAAATGGAATAGATACCTTATGACATCCACAATGTGGACAGAGCTTTCTCTCTTATTTTAGGCCGTTTACATTTGAATTTTCACTTACTCATATTTGAATACCGAAAGATTGCTGATGAAGTTCGATAAATAAATATCTTTTTGCTGCAATGAAATCTCTACTTATTTTACAGGGAAATGGATTGGCAAATAATTAAGAGTATAGGTTCGTAGGTGTGCACTAGGCTAATGGCTCTGGAGCCTATATAAGCCTAGCCGAAGAAGATTCCCTGGCATCATGCTGCCTGAAGTAATATCCCTGTGCTCCTGTCATAGCAAGGCCACTAAGGTGATCTCTGGAGTGAACTGCCACCCAATGTTAGTTTCCAGTGGCCTTGTCAAGCAAGGCCAATGAAGTGATCCCCACAGTGAACTTCCCATTGCCCATCCACTAATCAAGATTTCTCTTGAATAGGGTCGGTGAAGTGCTTTGCTGATGTGAATGGGAAGTTTCTTCCAGAGTATGGGAAGTCTCTGGGTTAGGAACCTGTCCCTCCAGCATGTTCTGTTTATTGCTGTAATGAGGTTAAGGTCCCTGGAGTGTGTGGTACGGAGGGATTGGAATTTCTTAAGGTGTAGCATATTATGGCCATATGGGTCAGACATGGCTTTGTAGGTCAAGCAGAGATCGCCTCTAATTAGATGATCTGAGACGCAGTATAGTTGAAGATTTTGGAGTCTGTCCATATAGGTTCATAGGTGCGTACTAGGCTAATGGACCTGGAGCCTTTACAAGCCCAGCCCCCAAAAAATCCCCAGGCACCATGACACCCAATGTTAGTTCACAGTGCCCATATGCAGTAGTGCAACTGGAATCATCCCTGGAGTGAACTTTGTTACCCATCCACTCAAGATTTCTCCTGAAGAGGGCCAGTGAGGTGCTTTGCTTGATGTGAATGGGAAGCTTATTCCAGAGTATGGGCAGTCTTTGGGAGTTTAAACTCTCTCTCCAGCATATTCTGTTAATTGTGGTAATGAAGTTGTGATCTCTGGAGTATGTGGCACAGGGAGATGGGGATTTTTTTTAGGTGTAGCATTTCAAGTAGGGCTGGGTCAGACATGGCTTTGTAATTCAAGTCAAGATCACCTCTAAGTGGGCGATAAGAGACTGAACAGCTGAAGTTTCTTGAGTCTGTCCATGTAGGACATGTGTTTAAGGCCTAGGATTCTTTTTGTGAAGTACTTTTGTGGCCTCTCCAGCTATTGTGTCTGGTCAGATACATGCCAAACAGGGCATTATATTCAATGACTGGTCTAATGAGGGATGAGTAGAGAGTGATGATGACCTCTTTCTTCCTGGATGTGAAACATATGGTTATAAGATGTGCCACATAGGACTTTCTTTCTGACCACAGTAGCAATGTGGTGGTTGAAGGTGAGGTGGCTGGGGCATATGTCTAAGCCCTAAGATCCTCTTAGTTCTGTAGCCTTTCCAGTTGTAGGTGTCTAGTGATGTGCATACCAAATGGGGCATTATATTCTATAATAGGTTTAATGAGGGATGAGTAAAGAGAGATTATGACCTCTTCCTTCCAGGATGAGAAAACTTTTGTAAAGAGATGTGCCACATAGGACTTTCTGACTACAGTGGGAATGTGGTTATCAAAGGAAGGTTGATGTCAAACTGTGTCACCAGGTGTCTCATCACACATTCGGTGTTTAGTGGACTACTGCCTATGTGGTGGTTCATGGGCATTAATTTTTTCTCAAAGGGAATGATAATGCACTTTTTGGCATTGAGCTTAAAGCCATGGTTCTTGCAGCAGTCATTGGTCTCAGTGAGGCTTTGTTGTAGGAAGTCTACATCAGTTGGAGAATCAATAATGGCTCCCAGTTTGGAGTTATTTGTGAAGTTGGTCAACCAAAGTCCCTTTGTGTTGGCTTGGACTTATGAGAAGTAGATGCCAAATAGGAGAGGATCCAGGACTGATCCCTGTGGAATGCCACTTGTAACTGATCGGTAGTCAGATTTGGAGTCCGCTACTTTTACAGTGTGGATTCTTATCAGTGAACCAGTTGGCAACCCATCTTATGACATAAGGGTTTATGCCTAGTTTTGTGAGTCTATGATTCCTAAGTGAGGGATGGTGTCAAAGGCCTGGGCAAGATCTAGGTAGGCTGTGTGAACTACCTTGCCCTCATCCACAGCTCTGGTGACAGACTTGAAAAAGTCTATCAGGTTGAGCAGGCATGATCCATCTTTCACAAACCCACACTGCGTGGGGTCCAAAGTTTGGAGATTCCCTATGTCCCTGTTAATAAGGTCCATCATGATGCTCTCCATAGCCTTACATATCAGACTCATCAGGCTAATGGGATGGTAGTTCCCAGGGTCTATAGTCGCTCCCCCTTTGTGGTATGTCCTAACAACATGGTAGATGGTGCATCATTAAGACACGGTAGTGCTATAAACTTGTAAAAGACTAAAATTATGGAGCATGGTGATGTGCCCACTAGGTACACAAGTGCATTCAGTCATCAATATAATAAGTTCATCAGCACGTTAACAGGTCCCCAGTTTGTATGAAGCAGTTAGCAGGAGCAAGCAAGTATTCCAGTAATCTGACCAGTTATATTAAGTGAAGAAACCTCTTTTTCATTCATTTGCAGGAAACAGCAATTATTAATGAGACAAAATCACTGTAAAAGACATGGATAAAACTGAAAAAAAAACACCCACAAAGATATACTTGGCAATTAACAGAATCAAACAGGAGAACCTCTTGCTGTGAGGCAACAACACTACCGCTGTACCACCGCGGCGGATACATTAGTATGAATTATCCAGGTCTATACTGAAGTTAGAATAGGTTAGTGGCAGAAGAGTTTATGATGGACTAGTGGCAGAGGGTAGTGGTTGCAAGCTTAGATGATAATGGTTAAGTAGAGGACCCATCATCAGTTGTTGACTGGGATAACAGGAGGATTTCTGAAAAGGGCAGAGAGTTAAACAGGAATGGAAGGAGGATGGAGAACTATGAAGCTATGGTACGTTTGTTTCATTTTTTAACTCTCAATTATTTGTTCATTCTTCAGCCATGTCACTTGCTCTAATACTCCTATATTAAGTCTTATTTTTTTCACTTTCTGGTTATTGATTTTTTCGCTAACATATCTCCACATCATTTCCCAATTACATCCATCCATTTCTGCTGCAAGGCTATATCCAAACAAAAACTCAGCCCTCTGTGCTCTCTGGTTAGAGGGTTAACTTATTCTTGAAATCTTTGAAGCCTTTGCATTCCCCAAAAAATATGAATCCAATCTATTTTGTTCTACATCACATCAACAGTGGCCAGCAGAAACATCTTCCTTAGTTGTACAGACCTATAGAAATATTCATGAAGGCACTTTCAAGCAAACATGGAACATTTCCTACTGCTTACTGCTGCCTTGTGCATCACACAGATTTCTAGGTTATTTTCTTCCCTAATACAGTCCTCCATTCTTCCATAAGTTTGTCCACTTTAGCCTTTTGCACTTCTTGGTTTGGTTTATATAGCTTTGAGATGACACCTCTTTGCAGCCTCTGCTCCTCTCCTATTGTTATTACCCACTGTATACAATCCTTTCCTTTGCATCTCTTCCCATACCGTTTTAACCATTGCTTGCTTTAAAGCTTCATACTGGAGATAAAGCCCTTATCATATCTTGCATGTAGATTCTCAGCTCATTACATCATATTCTATTAGCTGGACTCCGTATTTAATTTATGTTCCTATTTGCCACCACACCCAAGCAGCCATATTTTTTCTTTTTGCAAATCTCCCACAAATGGCAATATATTCTGACTCCAGCCTTTCAACTTCTTAAAATGGAAAACCTGAGTAACTGCTGCAACCGGATCCTGCACTAGGGGGTACATAAAAATCCCCTGCATTAGCTCCCCAAATAACTTTCAGCAAGTCCTCTTCTTGAATACATGGCATATTGGCTAAAAGCATTTGCTTCCATTTAACAACATGGTGCCATAGCCCACTTCCTGCCCATTATGACACCACTTCATATGTTTAAAATCTAGCCCCCCCCCCCATCCTTCTACTTGGGTCATCCCATTCCACCTAACCTGTGTTTTTTTCCTCAAACATAGAAAATATTTCATCCACTTACTTGACCATTTTGGTGGGGCTAATCCAAAAATCTTGCACTAGACAAAATATATGTGGAACATGCCATGTTAAAACCAAGACTCTGATTAAACAGCAAGTTCTATTTACTCCATTTTGGAAGATTATTTTGAATAAAGCCCATTGTTGTACCATATCAGGTAGTTAAAAACTGCTTTTACGTCCTTGCTAGCCAAATTCTCAGATAATTAAATGACTTATCTTTCCAAATTCTGGGATATTATGCCTTCAGTTTTTCTAACATTTATCATCAGTGATTCAGTCTTACTTAACCTGTACCTCTCCAAATCTCCCAAATGTTTAATATACAGTTATAGTTCCTCTAAATCTTCTAAAGGATCAGTAAATGTTAAGATAACAGAGGCTTATTTTTCAACTCTATTCCACTCCAATAATATCCCCATACTTTAAAGGAGGTCACCCTTTCTGCCAATGGCTCAAGACGTAGGGCAAACAACACAGGAAGAGGGAAACTGTCTTCTGCTGTTAAGCTCAATACTCCCCCTAACCCTAACTATTACCTTAACATGGGCCTCTTCTGCTTTGTATAACCCCTTAATTAGGGTGTCAACAGCCTTTAGGAAACCTCTGTTCTCTAGAACTGTAAAAAAATCTATTTTATTGAATGCCTTCTCTACATCTAGGGAAATGACTGGCACATTTTCCTTGCCTCTCAGCATCTTGAATTATCCACAACATTCTTATAATTTTGCCAGACATTTTCCTCTCATGTAAATACACAGTAGTCTAAATTGATTAGCTGTGGTAAAATTTCAGGCAGCCTTTTAGCCATTATGCTCAAACACTATGGTTGAAAATTGTGTGAGCATGACTAAGCTATCTTCAAGTCTCATCCCTCTTTTGGCAGAACCACAATCACTTCATTTTACAATGATTTTGGCACTAACTGCTTCATATTAATTAAACCCTGGTTTCTATAAGGGCCCACCCCAGCTCCCATACATCAATATGTATACCATCAGGACCTGATAATTTCTTCTGCTGATGAAATTGCATCTCAATTACTTGTCTAGGAATAGCTGCTGTCAAAATAGCTTTTCTTTCCTCTGATAATTTTTGTGTATTCAATTCACTTAAGAATTGATGCATAGTTATTTGTTCCCTGGTTCTTTCAACCCCTCAACATAAACCTCCATAATCTCCAAGTTCCTCATATACATCCCTGTGTGTATCTACTGTTTTCCTCTTATCTTCACTCCACAGTTTATACATTGCTTTCTCTTTCTGCATTATTAACCAAGTAGCTAGTGCCATCATAGCAGCTGGGCTGATATCACTAATACGTTCTTGAACCGCAACTCCTTTTGCTCTTATCTATTCATTCTCTCTCTCTCGCAGTTTCCTCCATCTCCCTTGTAATGCACTGCTCTTCCACTCCTAACCTATCTTGAGTTGCATCTCTCTCAAAAACTTAGTTGTACACTTTCCCTTTTTATCCCATTTCTACACTTTTCTTCCAAAGTTGT
>NC_056750.1:474578006-474634084 GCF_019279795.1 Protopterus annectens
TATCTCCCTAAGTAGTCTACCTTATAGCTTTTTAATATTATACATCTTTATTCTGAATGGAGTATGGTCATAAACTGCATGTATTCCACTGGGATTATTTAAAGCTTACTATCATACCAAGTCATCCATACTTTTACTTTTCCCTATGGTTTTACGATACTCTCCTACTTCTCTATGCACTTATGACATAGATGTAAACTAGGGGAAATGTTATGTGTAGAAAGTAAGTGTACTCTACACTGCAAAATGAGAAATAACCTGCAGCAAAATATTTAGTAAGCTGTATAGGGCAAAAGATAAGAAGTCCAAACCTGTTTTTGGATATGAACATGCCTCCTAATGTGAAGGCTGCTGCTGTAGAGAAGGCTCCCATTTCAATTTATTTTATAAATGCTTCTCTGTCTCGAATGTTGGGCACTATGTTGGTTGTGTTAAATTATATCTTGTACAATTACATCTCATATGACGAGATGTGTACTACAAATAACTGCAAATGTATAGAGATCTGGGACCCATTGAGTCTGTTGAATGATTTTTGTTCTATACAATGCAAGCTATGGTCATATTTTGCAAGGTTATTTATGCATTTTTCATGGTTATGTGGCATTAAAATTCACATGTATAGTCACTGCATTTGTGGGTTACAGCATGCTGTAAAACTCTGAATTAAGGCACCTAGCAAGTTGTTATATACACTGTTTAATACACAGGCTTTTGATGAACCTTCACTAAACTCGGTTTATTTTTTACACAGCACGTGAACACTTTTGGTAACATTCCAACAATCACTTTGAAATACTTGTTTTGGTTAACATCTGTTTATTTCGTATCTCAGGGATTGTCAGTTAATTAATTTTAATCAATCTGCACATCTTTTTGTCTCTCTATTTTTTCAAATAGCATGACTAAGGTTAACCAAGGACTTTTTTTCTTGCAGTATCTAGTATGTGCAGAAAACATGCAGATGTAGTCCAAAACTGATAGACTATACGCAACAATCTAGCAGTCATGACATCTGCTTTTTGATGAAGCAAAACAGCTGGACCTTACTAGAGTCTCTGCCAAATCAAATATCATAGCACTCTATTCAACAGAGAGAGATCATAGTTTAGCATTAGATTAAAGCCACAACACTGCATATTATGAACTAACAATAGTTTTTGCCTGCTCTGTCTATAAGAAAAGAAACTAGAACACAAGTCATATGACATATGGGTGAGATAAATATACAAATACCTACTAAACTTAGCTCATATTCTTCTAAACATTTTTTCATGATTAATGGCTTGCATAGTGCTGCAGCAGAATCTAAGACCTTTCTTCCTCAACTTGGTGAAGTGACTACAGTCCAGGCAGAGTCCTTTTGTTAGAAAGAGTGGTAGTGGTGGTGGTGGGGGGAGAGGGCAAAGGTGCACATTAGTGCTGCTATTTTAAAGGACTTCTTCCTATTATTGTAAATTTCCATCATGAGTGATTCTGCTGTCTGGAATCCATGTTATGCCATGCAGAATGTGGACACTGCACCACTCATTCTTAATGATTGCTCAGTGAGGAACAAGACACAATGTCCTCAGAAATATTACACTGATAGTCAGTACTGCGATAATGCAGATAAAATTCCGATTGAGTATAACTGAACTGAAAATCACAATGTAGAAAATTATTCGCTTTCGTAACTATCCACTTTCTGAGAAGGATAAACCACTACAAAGACCTGCAAGAAGGAAATCCACTGATATAAACTGACATACATTAGTTACCTTGTCTCCAACCTTAACAATCCCACAATGTCTTGGTAAAATATAAACACACTCAATACAGGATAACAAAAATAAAAATATTTGACTCGTACTGAATAGCAACTCCCAGAAAACAGTGTATGCAGAAAATAACTAAGAAAATGACTCCCTCATTCTCATGGGACCCAGCTGTGTCCCATAAAGAAGGCAGGCTCCCAGGTCACATGACTGTTCATTAACTTTTCTTTCATTGATCTTTCTGGTGAAGGGCTATAGCATACACTTTTAAAACTGGATTATAAATATGATTATCCAGTGGCACATGTATTCATTCTGTCATTAGTATCCAGGAGTGCATCAAAAACTTAGAAATATGCATATACCATTCCTGACCAAAACTGTAAACATCCTCCTTTCAAACTGTGTGTGACCTACAACAATTTAAACTAAAAGTGTGTGCAGGGAAATACAGTCTTGCATTTCTCTTTCTGCATACATGTTGCCATTTGGAACATTTGTTACGATTATCTACTTCAGTATCAGCAAAGTTGAAGGCAATGCAGCAGTGACGGATGATCACAGAAAGGCCTCCAATCCTTTACGTCATAAGCTACTACTACAAAATCTGGATGGGCTAGACACTGAATAAAAGACGATGTACTGTTAGTATCATTAACATGCAAACCAATCTGTCAGCTCATTAACATGCAAACCAATCTGTCAGCTCAAGTGTCCCTCAGAGCTGTGGTTTTGGGCCCATGCATTTCACTGCTCTAGGTTTTAAACATTCTTTCTTTGAGTTTTCTTGTGGCTGCATACTGTCACTAAGCGGTTTCCTGCTTTGCCCACTTTCATGTCCCGCTGTTTTCACTTATCAGCTAATGAAGCAACAGCAAGTGTGGCACAAGATTTTGAAGAGGAAGCAAAACTAACCGCAGCAGTGGTAGGTGTCTGGAGTATTGCACAGCATCATGTCAGGAGAATTTGCTTTCATTTACTAGGCAGAATATGTGCAGGTGTGTGAAGCATTTGGTTTACTGGAGTGTGCACAGCATTTAACAGCAGGTCTACTGTTTCAACAGACTCAGTATTGGAGTGCCTGGTTTCATGTGTTCACCAGAGTCAGTTATTGGGGCACTTAGGTTTGTGTGTTCACTCGAGTCAGTTATTGGAATACTTTAGTTCATGTGTTCACCACAGTCGGGGGTGTGTGTGTGTGTGTGTGTGTGTGTGTGTGTGTGTGTGTGTGTGGTCAAAAATGTGAAGTAGGTGTCCTTCAAGCAAGTCCCCCAAAAAATAACTATGCTATATGCAGTGATATTCCTGATTTGTGTATGACTTGTAGGTTCTTGAGAAAAAGCTACAGCATTCACATTGCCCAATAGTTTTGCTTTATTCACTGCACTAAGGAATGAACAAATTAATTTATAGGCTTGGACTGTGTAATATATTCTAACCATGTTGCATTTTAGCAATGTATTTTTACAGTACCTTCTTTAGATCCTCTAGCAATTGCCAAGACTTACATGCGTCAGGTCGTACAGACTGCATTATATAGTGATAATTAGGACCATCTGATCTTGAGCATACATTATGTAGCCGTTGTTGCGTATTATTGCGGTAAAGTCTTCTCTACAAGATTAGAATGCAAAGGATTTCTGTACTTAGTTAAAGGCTGTGAGGCTGGTAGTTAGCTCATAGGACTAAAGCTTTACCTTGTTAATGATCTGCTTCTTGTGGCAAGGGTGCAGGGTTTGAATCTTTCTACTTTCATTTACCTCCCATGTGACACTGAGCAAGTCATTTAACCAGACATGCTTTGGAGCAAATGGAAATTTGTGCTAAGCTCCTTAATGATCTCTAAGACTGAAGACCTGATAACATGGACCTGTAGTCATTGTTTGCTAGAAATTTACTATTGCAAAGCTGATCTAGTTCAAGAAATGTTTGATCAACACCGCCGGCACACTGTTTTAATACAATACAGGCAATTTATTCTTCAAGGTCAGCAGGCACTGCATTTATTGAAGAGCTTTGAAATGCAAAGTTGTTTGCCAGCAGCAACCTCTGCGTTAGTAATAGCGTTCTTTAGTGTGGTATTACTCAGATGAAGTTTACGTCTGCAGGGATTGTGGGTTTGACTTAGTATATGTTATTAGGTGGTTGATATTTATGTTCTTATAAACAGGCACAAAATGGGGCAATTTTGAAATGTTATTCTAATTCACTTAAAGTGCTTATTGAACAGGTTCTGAATCAAAATGCAATTTCTGAATGACAAAAAGTACAAAACTTTTAATGCCTGGCATTATTGACGGACTTTTCTTCTAAGTAAATTAAACATTTTAGGAAAGACAGGACAAAAATAGAAGGCAAATTCATGGAAGGTTGAGCGTGTAGATGCTATTGTGCTGCCTTAGCGGCTCATGCAGCTATAATTTATTTTTCTCTGTTGTGACTACACAATCTCTGTCCCTGATGGCATGCCTTGTGGATGCTGCTGTTTGCTGCTAGCAGCATTTGCTTTAATTTCCCAGGAAAAGAGTATAGTAAAGGACAGGAGTAGCAACTCCAAGATTTAGCACCTTCACAGCGAATTTTGAGAAGGATCTCTACTGGCGGTCACAAGCTTGGTGAAAATTGGGGCAGTTTATTTTTTATGTAACTGGTCAGTGAACGATTAGGAAAGCCATGACTTCCATCCTAATCTTTGATCTGGTGTGACAGGAACAGTGTCACACGATAGGCTATATTTGCTGAAATCAGTGCACAAATGATCATTGCAAAAAGTTATGCTTGTATGTTATGTGGAGGGGGTTGAATGTGAACATAAGAGAAACAAGTTTGTCAATTTCTTTCACTTTCTATCACAAACATCAGTAGTGCACACAATAAATGGATGTATTTGGTGGTCTGGGCAGGATGTTTCAGAAAGGAGCACATTGATGGCTTAACAGCACAGTGACTGGTGTTTCCATCTCACAGCCCTTGTCCACCTTGTTAAGCTCTTGTGTGTTTCCTTCTGAATAGAGTCTGCATGTCTTCCCTGCCTCTTTGTAGGTTTATTCAGGTGCTCTCGCTTCCTCCAGTACCACAAAGACATGCCATAGGTGAACTGATGTTCCTTTAATTTGTATGCTGGTAACTTGCAGAGTGTGCATGTGCACATTTGTTTTTGGGGGGGGTGGCTATGTTTGTCTCCGTTTTTCTCCTCGTCTGTTTTTGTTTATTTTCTGATAGACCTGGCTTATGAGGGACAATCCAGGTATGTGTATAGTTAAAAGATACTGGAGAAGACAAATAAATCTCCTGGGTAGTGAAAATAAAAGTACTCCATAAAATGCATCACAGACTATCTAAACCAACAGGGTTCTGGTGGGGTGCAATTCCTATTCATGTAAGTAGCTTACAAAGGCTTGTACCATGGGCATGGAAGGTTACATATAGTTTGTGTGTGGGCCAGGAATGCTGTGACTATTACTTTAATTTTCTGAGTTGAACTTCAGAGGTGTACAAAGAAGGTCACCATAGCTCGTGTGTTGGCTACACACAGTGTGGTCAGTATTTCTTTAAATTTTTTGAAAATCACACCTCAGAGATATGCATAGAAAGCCACTAACTATATCGTGTCTGGGGAGAGTGTACTGTGTAGAAGCAAGAAACTGGAATGCATTTCTAGGAAGATTTTTTTTTCACTTTCTTTAAGCGTCTAGCTTCTGGGAGTAGGCAACATGTTGACGTATGTGCATTTGTTAATGAATTTAACTGTTGTTTTCCTCTATTTCAATTTTATCTCAGTCTGACATCAGAGGAACTCACAGGTGTCTTATGGGTTGCCAAGACATGTTCTGTATACGTACAGCAGCAGTAACGTCAAATATATGACTATGGTCATTTGTCCTTTCACTTTCATCCCACTCTAACACCAGAGGGGCAAACACAAAGTGACTATCCTTTTCTTTTAGAAAGGAAGGAATTCTTCCCAGATGTGATTTATGTGCCCTTACATGCATTTTTCTTCTCAGTTTACTGGTTAGTTACTGTTTTGACTCAAATTTTAAAGACGTTTTTCTTCCTTAAAAATAAAATACTCATGCTTCTTTCCTTTACCATGAGCTGTTTTGCTCAGCCCATCATTGGACCAAATGCCATGGAAAATCTTTAAAATGCACCTCAGAGTAATTAGAACCCCATAGCTTCTGGGTGCTTAGTGGCCCTCGGATCCTTGGCTTAATTAAATCCTTTCCTACACAATTGTCATAGTACAGTATTGGTCTGTCAGGATTTGTTGAAAGGATGTAAGCAAGACAAAGTATGAGAAAAGAATAAAAGTAATCTGGATAACATGGAGTGGCCTGTGGCCCTAAAGGTTGTGGGAAGCAATACCATGATGCTCTCTGACCATAGCAGCATATAATTGAAGTACAAAAAAGCCATTTCAACTTTTCTTACAAAAACAGGAAGCAGAACAACTGTCTTTTTTATGGTAACACCCATACCTCTGAAATGTGCTTGCTTTTGAAGAACGTCCTTAATTTGGCCACATATGCTTTGCCCTGTCTCGCTTCCAGTACATCACAGAGGATTACAGTAAGTCAATAGTGCCAAGCTTTATAGCTAAATAATTACTCAAATAATGCAGGTCTTTGATTTTGATTCTTTGCTGAGCAGCCCCCCCATGCTTCCTGTACACACTTGGGACACCTCAGTGACAACAAAAGACTGACATTATACAACGACTCCCCATTAGTATTCTAAAATGTGCATGCTGATTGGTCAGCATGCACGTTGTAAATCAGAGTTATAGTAATGGAAAAAGGACTGGTCACCTGGACTTTTTCCATTAGTATAACTCTTTTTTTAAAGCAACGGAGACTGCAAGATCTCCGTTGCTTTTTACACACTGTCTTGCTATGTTAAACAAGTTTAACATAGTAAGACAGCTTTAAAAAAAGTAACTGAGATCTTCCTATCTCCGTTGCTTTTTTTAAAGGTGTCTCGCTATGTTAAATGGGTTTAACACAGCGAGACAGCTTTAAAAAAAGCAACGGAAATTCTCCAATCCTTTTTTTAAAGCTGTCTCGCTATGTTAAACTCCTTTAACATAGCGAGACACTTTGTAAAAAGCAACAGAGATATTGCTTTCTCAGTTGTTTTTGTCCACAGCTCTGATGTACTGCGTAAGCATACGCATGCGCAGTACATCAGAACTGCCGCAGAATACCAGACAGCTGTGGAAGGGCAGCAAGGAGGAATTCTACAATGCCATTATTTAAGAAAAGTAATTATTTTTTTTCTTAAATAACGTCATTAATATAATAACAATACATGCCTGGGTGTGGGTAATGCTGGATTTACCCACAGTTGTCTTTTTTTGCCCACTCGGGCTTCACCCTCGTGACCAAACCACACCAACTGTGGGTAAATCCAGCATTACCCACACCCAGGCCTGGGTTATTGCTATAGTATGTTACAGAAGTCAAAATTTTTTTCTTGTACAGCTTTACATAATAACTACCCTACAGACGTCTGACATATTGTTGATGTTTTATTATCACTGCACCCTCAGAGACGACCTAACACAAACGACAGTTGTCCTGCTTCCTGTTTTTTTTTTCAAGATAAGCCAAAATGGCTTTCTTGCACACTGACTATATGAAGCTGTGGCCAGAGTGTGCTGCAATACTGTTGCCTGTGACTTGCAGCTTCGGGGGCCTTACAACAGTATTTCAAGACAAAACAAAACAGAATTTTAGCTTTCAAGCTTGTTTATAACTGAACACATGAATCATCATCTACATATGATGGTGCTATAAATACCAGTTGAGAGTCAGAATATGTTTTACCTTCTTGGGTATTACTATGACATAACATCAGAAGAATTAAAGATTACATAAGGGATACCCAAATCAACTAAATCAGCTGTTTGCCTTTTTAGGATAATACTCTGAATGGAGGACCTTCCCTAAATACCAATTTCTCAAGGCACTAAAAGTAAATATATTCCACAACCTATATCGGGAACTGAGATTCAGACTGTAAATGCATGGATGTATTTATTAATTCATTTATTGTAGTAATTTTAATTAACTTATTGCTCTGAAAAAGGTTTTAAGAATTCCTAATAACATTTCTCCTATTCTGCTTAGATTAGTTAGAGGCTATCTTTTAGATATTCCAGAGTTGAAAAGTAATTTTGTACGTGGGTTATATATACACCCATGAATGTACCCAGACACAATCTCATAGTTGCTGGAAAAAAATTCTGCCTTTAAGCAGAATTATGTCCATCTGACCATAGATTAAACAATGGGTTTTGAGGAAGACAAATAACAAAATAAATGCACTGTATATAAAACTGAAGCCTCAATCCATTCACAACCCCTTTTTCCCCATTTTTTGCACATGGGGTTGTGGTTTCACTTCAACAGTGACAATCATCTAGAGCCAAGGTTTACACCACCTGGTGGCTAGCCCTGCACCGGTAGTTGCTCCACAGCACACACTTGAATGCACACCTATGGCCAATTTAAAGTGTTCAATCCACCTACTGCATATCTTTTGAATGTGGGAAGACACCAGAGAGCCTGGAGAAAACCTACGAGAGCACAGGCAGGACATGCAAACTTTAAATAGAGGGCACCCCAGCTGAGAATTGAGCCGGGGAACCTCTTGCTGTGAGGCAACAATGCTATCCGCTGTGCCACCCCAACTAAAACCTCAATGACAGTCTTTTGTCTTGTAGTTTAATTCACAGTGGTGGCAAAGGTGTGTAATCCTGCGAGATTTTGAGCTCATTTATTCTCTCATTTTTTCCATAAGCAGTGCTACTGGTAAATTTCTGCACAGTCTGGTGCCTTAAACTGTACTAGCAGGTCAATAGTGATAATTGGGTGTGCCACAGTTTGTACTTCAGCACTTTGATATTCTGGTTATCTTTTATCTGCTTAAATTTGCATTCTGTGTCTGCCCCATTCCTCACAAAATCATTAAGCTAACATTTCTGAAAGGGCTCCAGTGTTGACTTTATTTGATTGTATGCCTCCCTAGCTAGCCTGGTTGGTTTTCACCAATCCTATCGGTGCTGCTATTCTTTTTTAATAAGATTGCGTTTGTGCCCTCCACCCTTTATGATGATCTGATTTTCAAAGTCCCTCTCTCCCCTCTTTCATTACTATACCCTGTTGTATAAAGCTATGTACTCTTCCCAACTGTGGTTTTCCACAGAGCCTTGATACTGAGTGCCCACCCAGAAAACCATTGCAGTTGAATAATCCTTTATTACATATTGTTTCCTGCTCAGTTTCCAGGACCTCAACAAAGCTTGGAATCCTAGCCTAGATTCAAATAGCATTTTACTTGGATCCAGTGCCATCTAGGGAAGTTTAAGTTCCTTTGATTCTTAAATTGCACTTAATATTGTGAGTGATCACTACAGTTTCCTGTTTGTGTGTGTGAATTTCACTCTTTTTTTTGTAAATAAATTGTCCTTCCTTACATTGTTACTGCTGCAAGACTGTCCAGAAATTGCATTCAGCAAGGTATTTCCAGCTAGTTTGAGTTGTGGCAACATTATACTCGTGTCTCTCTCTTCTTCTGCATTTTTACATTGGGAGGACCGAGTTTATTCATCTTGTGGTAGGACATGTTTGCCTGTCCTATGTTGAGTTGAGAAATACATAAAAGGTAATTTTATTTGCAAGAGGGGTCATTAGTTTTCCATTTTCCCTATGCTGCTAGAGATTGCGTGTGTGCATGGGTTAGCAGTACAGTAACAAACATCTAGAAAGAATGGTTAATAAAACTGTAGCCTGTAAAGCAGCAATATACCACAAATACCTTGTGCACCAAGAAGCTTTGAGTAGCTAGTCTGGAACCAAGTGGCAAAACATACAGATTTAGTTGAATTTGGTGCTGTGTAAACATTAAAGCTAATAGAATTTAGTACTGTTTAGTAGACCAGATTATGCTAAAGCACCTTTAATAATCTTCTAACCCCAATATTCCACCCCCTTGTAGCTCATAAATCAACGGACTGGACAATATAGATATGCAATTTCTTAACTTTTATTTAGCCAGCTTGGTGGCTATGGGCATCTTGAGATAATGTAGCAATTGTCTCATGTTTACGACAACCACTTAATCCTTAAAGAATCAGACACATTATGCAAGAGTGTACTTACACAATGACACCGGAGCCTAAACTCTCACAAACAAGTGAGCATCAGGTTGTCGAAACCACACACACAACACCCACCTCACATAGTGTACAATACACACATAGACTAATGTATTCTGAAACACTTAAATGCCATCTTCCTAAACAAAGATTGCCTAGATCACCCATTGTCAAAGTTATGCCTCAGCAAGCCAAAAGGCACTCATAAAAAAGACCTAACACAACAAATACTGTCACAATCAGTGGATTCCCAAACACTAAGCCCCTAAGGCAAGTACACACATTCCCAGGACTCTCACCATAGGAGACTCTATTGTAAGATATACTGATGCCTTTCTAACCAGGCTTAACAAGGAGAAGGTAACTGATAACTGCTTATATGGAGCCAGAATACACCAAATCACACATGCACTCAAGTAATTACCCCACAGGTACCAGTATGATTCCATCATAGCCCATGTTGGTGTAAACAACCCGAGATGTACCTCCCTGGACTATATGAAAAGAAACATAATAGAGCTTTCAGACTGTGTGTCTCAGGTTGGTGTGAGTCTAGCACTGAGCAGCACATTACCATCACTGAGGATGATACAATGCATCACTGACGATGTCACAGTGCATTGCGCAGCATATTACCATCACTGAGGATGATACAATGCATCACTGACGATGTCACAGTGCATTGCGCAGCATATTACCATCACTGAGGATGATACAATGCATCACTGACGATGTCACAGTGCATTGCGCAGCATATTACCATCACTGAGGATGATACAATGCATCACTGACGATGTCACAGTGCATTGCGCAGCATATTACCATCACTGAGGGTGATACCATAATATGAGCAACAAAATTATTTCAACAATTTTTTGGCATCATTCTAAGGGGATCCAGTATTAGTCAGCTTGGGAGGACATGGTTAACGGACCACGTTGCTTTGTAAGGATGTTCTGCACATCGCCCCTCTAGGCCTTGTAATACTGGCTAGAACATTATCCAACCCCATACTGCCTTCATTTAATGCCAAATTGCCAAACCTACCTACATAGCAAAATCAATTCAACGGAACTTCAAAGCATTACTGCTCAATGACAGAAGCATAATAAACTACACTCCCTCCAAGCCCTCCTATAGACATCTGTGCAGTTACCTACACATGGTTTAAAGCAGCACTGAATACCCCACAAGTGCAAGGTTTCAGTACCTTCCATACTTTCATACACATACATACAGCAGACAACCTCCCAAGTGAATACCTACAAATCGCAGCTGATGCTCTGGCCTACCCAGTATCCATCTTGATTAACCGATCTCTGTCAGAAAGTTACGTTCCCACACTGTGGAAATTAACACATACAATTCCCCTCCACAAAGGCGGACCCTCTGCAGAACTAACCAATTACCGCCCCATAGCTGTTCTCTCTCCACTCTCCAAAATACTAGAGAGATGCATACACTCTCAGGTCTCAGACTACCTCCTTACAAACAACCTCCTTTCCAGTACTCAGCATGGTTTCTGACCAAACCATAGCACCGCCACTGCCTTACTCTCCTTTACTAACACTATCCGTCAGCATAAAAACAATGGCTCTCTCTCCTCTGCTACTTTCCTAGACCTATCTAAAGCATTTGACATGGTCCCACACAAATAACTTATCTCAGTCCTCAATAACCTATCCTTCTCACAATCAGTCACTAACTGGTTTCAGAGTTACCTGTCTGACCGCCAACAATCCATTGTATGGCAGAATGACATATCTCCCCAACTACCTGTCTCCATAGGGGTTCCCCAAAGATCCATCCTTGGACCCCTACTCTTCTCTGTTTACACCAATAATCTAGCCTCTGCCACCAAACATGGCACACTCATACAATACGCAGATGATTCGACCATCTTCTCAGCCCAGACCCTACCAAAACTGCAAAAAGTCACACAGGAAGCCTTTTCCTCTGTTGAAACATGGTTATACGATGCCCAATTAATACTCAACCCAAACAAAACTTAACTACTCATCTTCCAACCCACCAAACATACTCAAAACAACTCTCACTAACATCACAGCAAAAGACAACACCACTATATACCCAACTGAACACACCAAATTGCTAGGAGTGGAAATAGACAAACTAAAATTTGACATTCACATATCCATGACCATAAAAAAAGTCCACAAAAAACTAGGAGCGTTATGCAGAAATAAGCAATTTCTCACCAATGCAGCAAAGATTTCAATAGCAAATTCCCACCTTATCTCCACCCTACTTTATGCCTCTCCAATATATACCAACCTAAGGCAATGTGATCTAAACAAGCTAGAGACCTGCTACAACAAAATCGCCAAATTCGCCACAGGGGCATCCTACCATAGTCACCACGGTCTCTCACTTGCTGAACTGGGCTGGCTTGAACTCCCTCACCTCCTTCAGTGGTATCAACTCTCACTCGCCCACAAACTAGTAAACCATCCACTAAATGTCCCATCCCTCCAGAATCTACTCCAACCCTATCGCACCACCAGACCACTAAGATCCAGCAACAAAAATCACTTGCAGATCACTAAAGTCAATAACTCTGCTGGTGAAGCACTATTCTCTTGCGCCATAGCCAAATTATGGAACTCACTCCCACCCACAATTACCTCCGTACCATCATGCACTCACTTCAAAACTTTACTAAAAGCGCACCTAAAAACATGCTGGCTATGCCCTTGCAACTCCCACTCTAATATCATCCACCCCATCCAACCACTACCTTTCTTTCCACTCCACTAACTACCTTGATTATAGCAAGCTCAGATGCTCATAAGCCTAGTACTTATTATACAGCAGGAACTTCTCATTGTAACATTTGTTAATGTCTGTTATGTACTTCACAGATAAAGATTCTAGTTGTCTACTGATGTACTATTTCTTCATCTGTAAATATGTTGTAAGTAATTGCTATGTTAAATCATTAATCGCTATGTAATCCAATGTAACTACTGTCTGTTTATTTTACTGTGGAGCTTTTCTCCCCGGGCCTCCGCTGAAAATGGATCTACATCCAGTCGGACACTCCCAGTCAACAAATTTAAATAAATAAAAAATAAAATAAATTTTAGACCAGCAGCTGCACAGAAAAGGGCTAAAGGAGGAGGTGTCTCAATATACATCAATAACAAGCATACCTCTACGGTGGTCATATAGGATGATGCACTGGACTTCCTCCATATGCAGACCACCATATACAAAATCCTGTACTGTAACCTAGCCAGCTATAGGTCACCTTCCATTTCCCAAGAAGCTCATAATGCATACTTTGACCTACTGGAGTCACTTAGCATCAAACCTAACATCCAAATAAACTGAGACTTTAATTATCCCTTTACAGGCTAGTAGTAGTAAACAGCCTCAAATCTACAGGCACAGAGATGCCTGGACTTCGTAAATACAAACACTCTTGGCCAAATAGTGACGACATCCACTACACTCCAACATACTGGCTCTCATGCTTACAAATATGGGAGAACACTTCCTCACCCCCACCCCACCCCTCATGTTTCATCCTTCCTGATAAGGTCTGACCTTCAAAATCAACTCTGTAATCCCATTAAAACCAGTAACAATTAGGATCTATTCCAATGAAAATCACAGTTTATGAAGTCATTAATTGTCAACATTCAGTGCTTCTCCAAACCCAGAAAACTCAGCAGCCTATGCTGAAATGCTCACAGAAACTCTGTAAAACCATCTCAATTACTGCACAGAGGCTGCTGTACCTACCAGAAGCAAGCGTGGGACTAGACCTAGAAATAAACCACTCTGGTGGCATCCAAAATTAAACAGGATATACAACAAAAGAAAAAAATATGGCAAAAGTCAGGAAGGGTAATTCCAATAAAAAATAGAAACTTTCTCAAAGTAAATAGGCAACTAAGAGGGCTAATTAGGTCAAACAAAGCCATCTTTGAGGTTAAGATAGTCTCCCAGGTGAAAGAGAACCATAAGGTTTTCAAGAGCTATGGCAGAAACCTCAAGAGCAGTACACAGCAATGTGTTGGACTGGTGGTTAATGGTGCTACATCCACTGTGCCTAGAAATATGACAAATTCACTTCCAGCTTTAACTGCCCAAATCACCCAGTCAAAAACACCCTCAAACATAACATCTCCAACTATAACTAGGGAGCATGTACTGGCTGCACTCACTAAAGCTCAGAACACAACCTCAATAGCCCTGATAACATCCCAGAATACCTCCTGAATAGTCTAAAATATGACTTATCAGGACCCCCTGGAGTCATTATTTAACTAAAGTCTGGACCATGTTTTGATAAAACTTTTGCACATCTGCAAATCAAGCAACATGAGAACTACTAGATTAAAAGTCCTACATTTTGCTTGTGACCTAAACAGGACATGTTGGAGAGAGACAAGTTTCTCAGAGAATTCCCATTCTCTTGAACAAGCTCCCTATCCATGTGAAGGCATAGTTCCTTCCTAACCCTTTTTAAGCTCAACTTGGACCAATAGATGGGTAATCGAAAATTCACTCCTGGTCTGGCTCCTATGGCTCTGATGGACATAGGCAGTCAGTAAATCACCTCACATACAAATCAAACTTGTAGGTCACATTTGGGTTGCATAGCCAGGCTTATAAAGGTTAGTGTTCATTAGCTTTGTATACACCAATGAACCTATGAACCTTATGAAGGGTTTTATTACTGCCTTATGTAAGCCATCAAGCATTTTCTACTATGGTATCAAGCACTATCACCATTCCATCTGAATCAACAGCTGCTGGACCTAATTTATACTAACAAGACCAGCTATACCTTCTGCAGTTATTAAATGCAAGCAACAAACAGTACCATTACTGAAACACTTGCCCTAACCCTAAATCCAGGAAAAACTACAAAAACCACTATGCCAGTAGATGCATCTACCTGCCTACCTACACATACATACAAATACGCATTCATGCACAAATACATTTTTTATGCAAAGACCACTGTTGTATCTTTCAGCTTTTCCCAGTTAGGGGTCGCCACAGTGGAACTCCGGTCCACTACTGATTGGCAGTAGATTTTTACGTATCGAGTTGCCAGCTCTGACGCACAACATTCAACGAAGTAACGACCATTCACGCATGTCTCCACACAGAGGATGCTTTAGCTGAGAATCAAACAGGATGTCATACTGTAAGGCGATAACGCTACCGCAGCACCACCACCACAGTCAGTTTTATGCAAAGACCACTACACTATAGAAATCAGATTTCATACTGCTTTTGGTTATATACCCCACTGGCCTCAAGGGATATAATCAAAAAACTGAACTTCACAAAATATAATGAAATCATAGCCCATATCCTAATAATATTAACCATATATTTCAAAATTATAAAAACATTAACATTTATATATTCAAATAATACTAAGTATAAAAAACAGTTATGAAGTCTGAATAGAAAGTGTACACAAATTGGGACCCACAATAGTACACAATCCTCAAGAAATCCCAAACTGCAAAAAAAAGGACTGAAAGTTGAAATTATAGAAAAAGAACATGAAAGATACAAAGTAAAAAATAAAACTTTTAACAGCTGCTAACCATGAAAGGAAAGAACCACCTACCAACATTGAAAATGGAAAATGTTAACCTTAAAAAATGTTAAGTAAAACAACATTAACAAGGAGATTCAAAATAAATTATGGCAAGTATTCATAGTGAGCCTGATTCAAAAGCTGAACATGCTACATTCAAATTAACAGTAAAAAAACATGTATTTTAAAAAGTTCCCACATATTCATACTGCATTTACCTGACATATGTAGTAAGCACACTGTAATCATGTCTCACATGGACAAACAGCTTTGACAAAGGTGCAATGTTTAAATTTAACAAATGGAGAGATAACTGCGCTTAATGAACTAGAACAAGGTGATGTTACTGATAACAGACCTGCTGTCAAAGCTAGCGGTATAGTAGTAATTAATAGACATTTGATTTAGAACAAACATTTTTATTGTATAGTACACTAACTTGTGGTTGAATTGTAAAATATAAAATTAATTCTATACTATCTAAAGTGAAGGTTATATTATATGATCTTCATATAAGAGGATTATTTACTGAAATATCTGAATATTTTTATACAAGTGAATCTAAAGTACCTATTACTGTATATATGGGTTCATAGGTTGTTACTACCACAAGGACCCACCAAACTCCCTGATGCACACTAACCTATCAAGGAGGGTCTGGTTGACAGAACCCTTTCCTGTATTTGTTGAAAAATCACTTAATCTTTACTTGGACAATATGACATCATTGGTGAAAGACAAAATTTATTCAGACTAAGTGGTGCAGTGCCACTCCACTGACAAACTTCCTTTTTGACACTTTTGCTTTTAAATTATTAATTACAGGGATTCCAAACACCTATAGAATAGAAAATATATGTACATACTTATTGACATACAGCAGTTCTAAGAATACTTTGATGATTTTGCTACTGGAGTTAGTTTTGTTAAATAATACATCTCTATTTAATATGGAATTACTTTTACAAAAAAAAAATCATATCCTCTTGTATACATTGTGTGAGCAACTTCACCAGTTTGGTGTTAATAGTATGAATAGTACAATGCAGAGTCGATTATACAAATCAATTATCTGAACACAGTCTTCCAAAGTTTTTGGGTAGGAAAAATCAAAGTCTGAACATGTAAGCATTATATGTATTTGCTTGTGCAAGTTTTTTGAGCTTGTAGCCTGCTCATGTGTGAAAAATATTCTTTATTGTCCACTGGAGTCACTAAATGGTTGAAAAGTGTATTCCCCGCATGCAGAAAAAAAGAATTTAGAAGTTTTTTTTTTTTTTATCTGGGTCAGTGTATGATTGATTATCCGAACAGTTTGATTATCCAAAATATCCTTGGTCCCAATTAATTCGGATAATCAACACTATACTGTATAGCTTCTTCTAGTTGGCAGTTATTTGTAAGTTACAAACTGAACTCAATTTGTGGAAGACATATTCTTTATTTGGGATCAAAATGTGGAATATTTTCATCCCTTTGTTCAATACATACAAAACACTACTGATGTTCTACACTTGTCTATTCAATACATGGGAAGTTTAGGCTCCTCCCTACACACTCAAAATATGAACATATGTGATGTCATTAAGAAAAAACTAGAATATTCTTACAATAATTAATGCTATTAAAAATTGGTGAGGAATCATGTTTTCCTTTAATAATAAACCCTATCTTAAAATAAAAACGTTACGTTAGAAAGTAAAGGATTGAAAAATAAATATACAGAAAAGACTGGAACATTTCGTTGTCATAATTGCAGCTGTTTTAGATTGATTCTGAAGTCAGATTCTTTTGTGCATTCTGTTACCAAGATACAATATGTATTTCATACAGTGGATATAAAAGGTATACACACCCCTATTAAAATGCCAGGTTTTTGTGATATAAAAAATGAGACCACAAAATATAGCATTTCAAAATTTTTCCTACCTTTAATGTGACCTATAACCTTTACAATTCAACTGAAAAACAAACAAATCTGGTAGGGGAAAATATAAAAAAGTGTACAATGAGCTGGTTGCATAAGTGTGCACACCCTTAAACTAATACTTTGTTGAAGCACCTTTTGATTTAATTACAAAATTCAGTTTTCTTGGGTAGGAGTCTATCAGCATGGCACATCTTGACTTGGCAATATTTGCCCCCCCAGAGATACCCAAGTTTGGGAATTCTGAACTCCTTATTTCCTTCTTCAAACTGAGTAACAGGAAAGTAACACACATCTCGGCCATACATATTTCTCTGTATAACAAGATATCTACTGCATAAAACATCCTCCACTGAATATCTTACCATATTCAACAAAACTATTACATTAAGTGACCTCAACATAGACTGATAACCTCAGTCACAAGAACAAAACTCTTAAAGGCACTCATCCTTGGATTGGATCCTTAGCAACAAGCCAACAATTACAAATAGCTGCATGCCTGCTTGACATAAGTGACTGCCTTACTACTTATGCAGCTAGAAGTCACTGTAGCTAATCCGAACAAATCTTTAAGCAACTATGCAATACAACCAAAACAAAAACTTTTGTCAGCACTAACTCAATATAACTGAAACATGCTAAAAACAATGTCATTAGACTGTGCTGTCTTAGATTTGAATATCTTCCTGAATACTTTCAAAAATGTTGCTTTCAGTGTGCACTGAAACAGGCAAATCAAAAGCTGCACCTTGGCTAAAATTGGAAACATAGGAACTTAAGTTTCAGAATGGTAAAGCCTGGAAAAATAAAATACCCAATGCATTTCAAAATATTAGAAATCTCACAAAACACCACAAACTATAGAAGCAATGCAACCATTAAAAAAATATTCTGGTCATCACTAAAAGAAATTATTTCATCCACACCCCTCCACATCAACTACTAATTCTGCTCACTCTTCACAGTTTCACTCATTCTTTATACAGAGAGTACTCTTCCTAATTACCATATTCCTATTATATATAGGACTAGTTTTATTACCATATACTCTGTTGATTCACAGCTTATAAGATATGTCCTAAATAAAAATTGGAATCTATTTAAGGAGGATACCACCCTCACTACTAAGATTGGGGATACCCCTAGAATTATCTTTAGGAGGGGATTAAATATTAAGATACTTCTAGAGAATACTGGTAGGAATGTTTTAATGAATCACGGTATGAGGAAACACGGTAGGTGTCCACAGTGTAAATATGTAGATAATACTAATTGCCTTTACTATTAATGATAATTTATAAAATTAGAGGTAAATACTCTTGTGAGACTAAGGGGGGTGTTTACCTAGCTAGGTGCAAACTGGGTCCCGCATTTTATATAGGCAAAACGGAGAGGTATTTTAAACAGTGGATATATGAGCACCAGTATAACATTGGTAAGAGCAATGTGTTAATGCCCTGGCTAAACATATTTTGTATAAGCAAGACCATTTTTTTCATTATGTAATCATTGATCATGTGAAGAAAGGTATAAGGGGTGGGCCATGGGCTTTAAGACTTGAAGAAAGAATTAGGCAACTTAGATTAAATGCATTTGCCTATACAGGACTTGAGAGTTGCACATTAGCTTGCATTCTTAAACTTAAAGCCCTGGCTAGATAGGTTTTACCCTTATTATTGAATTATCAATGTTTTTATATTTGTTTATACATGTTATATATATATTTATATATAAAACTAGTATATTTTATTAACATTATATGTTTTTAATTGGGTAGTTAGGTTGAGTGGGCTGTACTAAATTACCCTAGGGCTGTTTAGTTTACATTTTGATTATATATTTTGATCATATGTTTTCAATTTGGAGAATTGTTATTGAGACCGGTTTCCTTTAGAAAAGTATATTGTGACGTCAGTATTGTATTTTGGCGGGCACTTTAAAAGTTGATACTTTGTTACTAAAATGTATCTGAAGTTCATTGTTAATGTTGATGGACGAAAGTACTAATAAATCGAAGAATCGGCTGCTGTGGTTTTTCATACATAATCTGTTGTTGAAGTGGTTTTAGTAGTGTGCAGCATGTTCCACATTTAAGTTTTAGTTTGTCTGCCATTTTTATGAAACTTAAGCTAAAGCCAACCTTAATGGCTGTTGATCATCTCCCAAATGACTACTAAAAATGGCTACTGATCCAGCCATCCCACTCTTCATCCCGATAAACAGGTCCATATTTGAAAGTATATCCTATATTAAACCTTACACAAAGGAAGCACACCTACAGATTTAATAACTACAGATCAATTGACATGCTATCCCCATCAAAAACTTTGGGGAAGTGCATCCATATACAACATATGCTGCACCTCAACTCAACTTTCTTTCCAAAACTCATTGTGAGTTCAGAACCTACTATAGTACAACTGCCATCCTTAATTTTACAGTTCAACACAGAAATAATGGCAAACTAGTATCAAATCTTTGCTTAGATTTATCTAAAGCATTTGACATTATATCCCATCGCTGTCTTCAGTCTGAACTCCCCACTGCAGATCTTGGTCTTTCTCGGTCCTCTCTTTCTTGGATCCTCAACCACCTATCTGACAGGTAAATGGGAACAGATCCCTTCATCTTTTCAGCCAATCATTGGTGTCCCACAAGCTTCAATATTAGACCCTCTTATTTTCAATATTTTCATAAACAAGTTACATAGGCCTCCCGTCATGCTAGTACACTCTCATAGCTGATAAATCCACCCTTATTTGCTCAGTCCCATCCATAGTAGAACTACATTTCATCCAAAATGCTCTCCTCACAGTTGAATCTTGGCTAAAAACTCTTTCTTCTTAATTCCAGTAAAACAAAACTGATGTTTAAAAAACATGCTTCATATATCATCATCCAATAACACTAGAATTCAGACAGTAACCAAAACTGGGCTATTAGGTGAAATAATTGATGCTCAAATTTGATGTCATACTTTGCAAATCATTAAAAAGACACATTGGAAACTCAGATTCTTCCATAGGGCCAAGCCATACCTTACTGAATCTGCAAGGAAAACATTAGCTTTAGCCGACTTGCTTCCATCACTTCTATAGGTTTCACCCATTCTCACAAACAATCACAAAGAAAGCTAAACTCTCCTGCTGTTACAGCAAAGTATTTAAATTTGCTGCCAACCTTACATATAGTTGACAACATTGTGAGGCCCTAAAACAACTACAGTGGCTTAAACCACTCATTAGCCTAACTTAAACAAAATTAATTACAGCCTAACATACACAGTTAATTACAGCAAATTATCTTTTTCATTCATATAAAACTGGACAGTACTAAAAGATTTCTGACAGCCCTACTCTCCTATTAATGTTCAAAATTCAAACAGAAAATTCTTTGTTATAAGTCAAATAAGTCAGCTGGGGACTCTGCGCCCTCGCCCCACACCTCTGAACTCTGGAATACCATCCCAGCAGAACTAAAAGGGACTGAAAAAAAATCCCCACTTTTACACCTTTGCTTGAACAACATTTCAGCCACTCAGGGTTATGTTCCTGCTCCTCAACTGGGTGAGATTTCTTTCATCTTCACTCTTACTGCTCTGCCGATTAATCTTTCATGTTCTCTTCCTCAACTGAAATACCTCTACTGTTTCTCCATATTCACTCTTCAGTTTATACATACACTCATCCACCATACCTTATTATTATTTTATATTCCACCTACTTCACCATCACTAACTAGCCATTATTTGTACTATATGCATGGCTAACTCCTATGCCAAATCTTATTTTCCTCTTCCCATTAAGCCCATTTTCCGTTTCATATCAAACCCCATATTTCACTTCATGCTTAGACAGGTTTCTCAAACCCCTATCCCTTCATCATTTATAGCCCACTAGTCTGAATGTCATATATAAATCTGTATCTGATGCAGTATATTTGTATTCTGTAAACGTAGATGTGAAATCTGCTGAATGGCTGTCAGACTGTTTTTATTTACCAAAATGCACTTCTAGCATTGTTACTACCGTAAATGTACTTTTCTATATCATTTTTATTAAATGCACTTCTTGTTTATCATAGGAAGTAAAATTATAAATGTAAATGTCATCTACATATTTTTAATATCTTAACTCATTAAGCACACTGAGCGCAAGTGTCCCCTTTCAGGAGTGACTAAAGTGAATTTTCTGGTTATGTGACTTATTCATGGTCACACAGTAGGCAAATGGAGGCTGAGGGTTTCAAACCCTGGGCTACGGGATGCAGCCTTTAGCAGCTCATAGCATTAATCCTTTACACTACCTGTGAGTCAGTTCTCTGAGTAAACTTACTTATAACTGTTCTACAGCACGAAGTTAATATGCTTTCTATGATATACATTTACAAGTATATATGTCTAAATAACTAAATGTGTCCGTAATTTTTCTTTGTGGAGCTTTTCTCCCCGGGCCTCTGCTGAAAAAGGGCCTTTTCGGCTCAGACACCCCCGGTTAACAAATGTAAAATAAAATAAATATGAAATGGACTGCAAGTGCACATTACAGACCATTGTATGTAAAAAACAGTGAACATTTAAAGATTCTTAAATCCTTATTTTTTCTGTCTCCAATCAGTTTTGTTCTTTTCTGTTAATTACTGCAAATACAAGGAAACAAATATACTGGAAGTTCATATTAATCTTCAGTGTTAAAAACAAGCAGATAAAGTGCAAATAAGAGTTTTATAAGCTTCTCATCATAGCACATACAAAGGTAACTGCAGATCTTTCTTCAGTTGTAATAAAATTAAGGAAAAATGTCCAACAATGCAGTGAGTTCACCAATAACGATATCACATATTCCAATCACAAAGATATAGTCAATATATTATCAGTGAAATTTAGTAAAAATCTTAAATCCCCTACCCGCACACTGTTGCCCTCAGTAGCTTTGAAAATGTATTTTCCTCTGAAATCCCCTTAGAATACATCTTAAAGTCCTTGTCAAGTATTAAAAATAATCCTTTCATGGATCTAACGCACTGGCCTGCATTCTCATCAGTTCCGAGTATGCACTTTGTGAGCCTCTACTATTTAAACTGTCCACTATCAGCCTTTTCCTGTGGTTTGTGCCCGATGCCACTACACACGTGGCCCCTTCTACATACTTGGGTAATGATAGGCCTATCAGTGTGGCCCTTCTACATACCAGGGTAATGACAGGCCCATCAGCCTCACTGGCCTGATATAAAAAAACATGGTTTGCAACATAGTATAGCTCATTTATGCAGTCACAGGCAACTTAACTGTTAGACACTCTAACCTGTTTGGTTTGGTGAAGGGCAGGTTCTGTCTGTTCTTAGTAATCATCCTGAAAAAGGTTACAGAAAAGTACAGTTTTGTACCTACCATAAATGTAGATGTTCGAAGATCCACATTGCTGCAGTCCTTACACTTGGGGGTAGTCCGCTGTCCTCGGCCCAATATCAAAGATAAGGCTGATGTCGGTCAAGGCGCATTAGACTGACATCAGGACGTCAGGGTACAAATGCGCATGACCGACGTCATATCCTCAGTCTTTTCTTGCCCCAGATGTCAGAAGACCCTAAAAGAAAGGTCAAAACCAAAAGACAGCAAACAACCAACCAACCACCCTTGCACTAATAATATGTACAATATATACAATATACACAATATTTACAACCCAACCCACACAACCGCCTCTAACTACAGAGGGAAGGAGGGAGACTGCAGCAATGTGGATCTTGAACATCTACATTTATGGTAGGTACAAAACTGTACTATGTTCTTCATCTCACATTGCTGCAGTCCTTACACTTGGGTAGAATCCCAAAGCAGAGGTAAGGGAGGATGGCAAAACTATAAAGAAGCAGGAGCTGCCAAAATGCCCTGTAAAATAGCAGTGGCAAAACCAGCCCTAGATTTAGAGTAAAGTGGAAGGTGATAATGCTTAGAGAAAGTATGCACTGAACTCCAAGTAGCTGCCTCCAAAATATCTTTAGTTGCCACCCCTTAAAAGCAGTAGCCCTAGTGGAATGAGGCCTAATCCCGGCTGGAATCTCCTTGCCATGATGGGAATAAAGAAAGCAATGCAAAACCCAATCCACTTAGAAATAGTTTGTTTTGACACAGGCTTGCCCTGAGAACTCAAAGCAAAAGAAACAAATAACTGCTGAGACTGCCTGAACCCTTTAGTTCTGCTCAAATAATATCGCAACTGCCTGTGTACATCTAAAGTGTGCAAAATCTTTCCCCTTTATTTTGGGGATTTGCATAAAAAGTAGGCAAATGAATAGTTTGGTTTAAAGCCACACTAGAAACCACTTTAGGCATAAAGGAAGGATTAGTACGCAAAGATACCCTATCCTTATGGAAAATTAAGAAAGGCTCAACTGCCATAAGGGCCTGCAATTCAGAAACCCTTCTTGCAGAGGTAATGGCCAACAAAAAAGCAGTCTTCCATGATAAATATTTCAACTCGGTAGTAGCTGCAGGCTCAAAAGGTTGTAGAGTGAGTTTCTCCAACACAAAATTGAGATCCCAAGCAGGAGTAGGAGCTCTACGTGGGGGTCTTATATTCTTTGCCCCTCTAAGAAATTGCTTGAACAAAGGATGAGAAAACAATGGTGGGTCACAATCATAGTGAGTCAAATTGCTGCAGCATGAACCTTAATAGAAGAGAAGGACAAACCTTTGTCCAGTAACTCAGTAAGACATTGAAGAGCCACACTTAAATTAGGCTCAGAAACATCAAAATCCTTTGCTGCACTCCAAAATAAAAATCTCTTCCATTTGTCTGCATACACTTTCCTTGTACTAGGCCTTCTAGCTTCCAAAATAACATTCAAAACTTGCTGTGGAAGTTGAGACCCTCTATGGTTCAAAACAGAATATGCCAGGCTGTTAGGTGCAGAGAGTGAAGCTTGACATTGAGCAAATGACTGTCCTCCTGAGACAACAGGTGTGGAATCGAAGGCAAAGGCCATGGGGCCAGACTTCTCAGTAATGGGTACCAGTGCTGTCGAGGCCAATCTGGAGCTATTAAAATCATCTTTGGCTTGTCCTGTCTGACCTTTAGAAGTACCTTTGGGAGGAGAGGCAGAGGTGGAAAGGCATACACATGAAGATTGCTCCAATTGAAAGAAAGAGCATCCACTTTCCAAGCTGTGGGATGAAACCTTTTCGTGCAAAACTTTGGCAGCTGGTGGTTTAGTGGAGTTTAACAGATCTATGTCTGGAGTTTCCATGACACTGTCAATTTCTGAAATACATGAGGATCCACTGCTCAACACATCTGCTAAGGAGTTCTGTGCTCCAGAAACCTTGCCTGAAGATTTAGCTTTAAACTGAGAGCAGTCTCCCACAAAATCATTGCTTGCCTGCATAGAGGATAAGAATGTGTTCCCTCGTTTGTTGATGTACCACATGACAGTTGTGTTGTCTGTTAGAACCAACACCTGCCCTGAAAAGTAAACTTTGAAAGCTATTAATGCAATCTCCTTCAAGTTGATATGTAGATGTTGTAGTCTGGCAGGCCACTTGTCTTGTATCCACTTTCCATTTAGATGAGCTCCCCAAGCTTTGTCTGAGGCATCTGTCGTTGACTCGCCCCTGGCCGGGTCACAGAGAGTCCCTTGTTTAGGTGACATTCCTGAGCCCACCACAAAAATTCCTTTGAATGCAAGGTATTATTTGAATGACAGTGTCCAGATCCTGGCAGTGCTGTGTCCATACGTTTTGAGATACCATTGTAGCTTCCTCATA
The DNA here is from genome assembly GCF_019279795.1 of Protopterus annectens. Lineage (NCBI taxonomy): Eukaryota > Metazoa > Chordata > Ceratodontiformes > Protopteridae > Protopterus > Protopterus annectens. Next base: position 474,603,210 of record NC_056750.1, read on the forward strand.
TGCAGTTTGGCATTGGGAAGCACCAGAATACAAGATGCCATGAACCCCAAGGCTTGAAGGACTGTCCTTGCAGTCAGCCTGACTGATGAGACAATTGATGAAAGTAAAGGAAAGATTCTTTTGTTTGTCCGGGGTCAAAAGGCCATCTGGGATGCTGTATTCAGTCTTACACCCAGAAAGCACATGTCCTGAGAGGGTACTAGACTGACTTTATTTCGCTCACAGAATACCCCAGGCATCTTAGCACTGCTATCACATATTCCAAATGATGAAGAAGCTCGTCCCTTCCTTGAGCCAGAATCAGGCAATCGTCCAAATAAGGATAGATCTGTATTCCTTTTAGCCTGAAGAAAGCTATCACTGAAGCAGAACTTTCGTGAACACGCAGTAGATAAGCCAAAGGGCAATGCAGAGAACTGATAATGAGAAGTCCCAGCAGATACTTCCTGCAACTCAGTCTGATAGGAACATGAAGGTAAGCCTCCTTGAGATCCAAAGTTACCATCCAATGATCTTGCCCAGCAGAGGTAAAAGCTGTTGTAACGTCAACATTTTGAACTTGGGAATGTCCAGATAAGTGTTGAGGATAGATAAATCCAAAATTGGTCTCCACGTGTTCCCCTTCTTTGGTACTAGGAACAGGCGAGAATAAAATCAGGCCCACTTCTGGCATAGGGACCGCTGTATGGCCCCTATTAGAAGTAACAGAGAAATTTGTTTGTGAGCCTCTATTCTTTGCTGAGGAGGAACGCCTGGCATGCCTTTGAAAGGAGGCAAGGTATGGAAATAAAACCTGTAACCTTGGTGTATGATATCCAATACCCATCTGTCTTGGGTAATTAAACTCCAATTTTCCTTGAAAAGTGCTAACCTTCCTCCCAAAGGTGCTGCCAGACGAGAAGGCTCTGGCAGCTGAAAAGGTAGGTCATTGGGTCTGTTTACGAAAGGACTGACCCCTGCCCTCACCGAAGACTGTGCAGGTGAACTCCCTGTTCTAGGCCTGAAAGAGCCCTGTGCACGCCTAGATCTACCTCTAGACTGGGAATCATAAGAAGGGGTAGGCCAATTTCTACTAAACTTCGGAGGCTGAACCTGCAAAAAATCTTTAACAGTCTGCATAGACTTAGCCTTGTCTTCCATTTTCTTTAAGACTGCCTCAACAGGTGAACCAAACAACACATCAGATTGTAAAGGAGCATCTAAAATCCTTGTCTTAACATGGTCAGATAAAGAAGAACTGACCCAGTGGCAGCCACCCTAGACGAGGCCTGTACAGCATCAAAACCACATTGCAAAGAATGCTTACCCACCTGTTCAGAAACATGTACTAAATCTTGTAACTCTTTACACTCAATACCTTCCAGAGCATCTACCTTAGACTTCAATTGAGAAAGTAGATAGTTTTGGTATTTCAACATGTGAAACTGGCAATTCAAAGCCCTCATAGCTAGGGTGGAAGAAGTATAGACTTTCTTTCCCCATCTATCCAAAGCCCTGGCCTCTTTATCTGGAGGAACCGGATTTTAACAACAGAAGCCTTAACACCCTTTAGGCCCCTGACTAACAGTTTCTGGGTCCGCCCTAGGACTCTTAAAAGATACTTATGAGCTTCAGGCACCCTGTAATACCTATCCGGTTTAACAGGAGCAGGAGGCAAAGAATCAGGATTAAGAGAAGCCTCTGCAAACACATCTTCCACAACATCCAGAACAGGAGGTATAGCCAAAGGCCCCCTGGAATCAGAGAAGTCCTGACCTTCCCACTTAAAATGCTCCCTCATGGAATGATCAGGAGGAGAAGCAGAAGGAGTAGAATCATCCACCTCAGAATCAGAATAAGAGAATACTCCTGCAAGTCTTGAAACATCCAAGCCTGCTCAAAACTCCCCAACTCAGGTTCCACCCTAGGTCTCTTATCAGGAGGGGCAAAGAACCCTAATCAAAGTAATCAAATCTTCTGCCATTTTAAGCATATGCTTCTTGGGCACAGATCCTGAAGAACTAGGGGTGACACCAACTGAAGCTAAACCTGGCCTGCCTCTGGGAGGAAACAGAAGGAGAGGGCCTAACCCTGACCTGCCACATCCTGAACAAAGTCTCCCCCAGAGAAACCTAACCCCGGCTCCACCGACACCTCTAAAGAACTGGAGCATCCGACGGCATATTATAATTAAGACTAACCTGGCACACCCAACCTTTAAGGAACACACAAACAATACAAAGTATCTAAGCGCGTATGCGGGATCGTCTAAGAAATACAGTTTATTCACTTTTCTGACATCCGTAAACCACGACTCTCGGTCTGAACGAATCGACCAAAAATTTTCAGAACGGCAGCACTGCAACGCTGCTGCTTGCGCATCGGACCATGCAAAAAACTGGGAGGATATGACGGTCGTGGCGCGATTTGTACCCCTGACGCCCTGATGTCAGGGACTACCCCCAAGTGTAAGGACTGCAGCAATGTGAGATGAAGAACAATGGACAGTGGTCACTCAGGGAAGACTTACTTATCATGATCTAGCCAAGGCTTTTGACACAATCTTCCATGCTGACGTTATGAAATTAGACAAACTTAAGTAAACTCTTCTGGTATTAACTGGATTTCAAACTGGCTGACAGATACCAGGTTGTGAAAGTTGCTGGAACCCTCTGTCAATGTAAATATTGCACCTAGTAGTGTGCCACAGGGATTAGTGCTGGGCCCTCTCCAGTTTGACATTTAATTTGCATAGATCTAGTCCAATACTGCAGAAGTGCTGGTGACCAAGTTTGCTGATGACTGCAAGCTGGGCACCGATATCCACTCATCCACTGATACTAAACATTCCAGCAAGGAATGGACAATGCATATACCTAATGTACTGAAAATAGTCTCAAGTTAAATGCAAAAATGTGCAATACAGGAGCATTTGGCAAAAAGCTGTTCCCATCTCCTATACTATATATATTCCTCCTCTTCTGACATGGGTATTTATGTGGACATTTTTGTCATTCAATCACCATGTTTCTGTTGTAGTCAGGAAATCCTTCTATATGGCCCAGTTGTTTTCCAAGGGAATATCATCAAAATCCAAAGAAGTTAACTTGCCACTGTTCTCTTAAGTCCAAAATCAAATACAATGCCACCTTTGGTACGCATAAATCGAAGCATACTGCTCGACTAGAAAGGCCCCAAAGATACCTTACCCAGAAAATTAAAGGCAATAAGTCCTTCAAATATCTTGGTGGATTAACACAACTCTTTATACTCAGTAGGCTGCAGGCTACTCCAATGTGACATGTACCTCACCTTTTGAGCATGAAAGACCAAACCTATTTGGTCTCCTGTTTTTTTTTTTTTTTTTTTTTTACAAAGTCAGAGGCTGTAAAAATCCCCACACTAGGGTCCTAAATCTACACAAACAAACAAAACTCACTGGAGAGATATGCTACTAATCTTATATCTAAGCAAAAAGGATAAGTTATCACTACAAGTCAAAAAGCCTACTTTGACTACTAATAAGGCTAGTATGTCTTGGTCAAAGTGACAAGCCCTCCTGTTTCTTCTCGGACAATCCCCATTTGGAAGTCTCTGTCTCAGAGTCCTGAACATTTTCATCGGATATGGAAATGCCCCAGTTTTGATCAATTAGTCTGAATGCTGACTGACATGGCTTCCCAGGGTGGCCCTCGGCCCAAGAAGGCTGGTAGCCGACTTCCCCGGCTAGCCTTGGGTGCAAGATGCCATGGTGGCCCCATCTCCACTCCCCTGGGGGCCAGGTGGATGGGATCACACACCTGGCTTCCTAGGGCAGCCCTCGAGTGTCCCAGTTTAGATCCTGTAACAAAATGGTCATCTTGGTCTTGGTGATTGGATAGGTACACATACATTTTACACCAGGACTGTCAGTCAAAGCCCTGTCTGATTTGGGAGGGGAACACAATTAAGATCTTGAAAAGGGAGGCATGAAGTTATAAGTGTGTCTACTTAAAGGTGTATATGGCTAGGCATCTTATCGTACTTGTGGTCATTTGCCAAGTACTGGCCCCTATGTTCCCATGTTCCTAATGTATAAGCAGAAGGAAAACTTTTATTGCTGTTTTTCAACTGATACCTCATTTGCTGACTTTTGTGCTCCCTAATGTTGCCTTTTACTATACCTGCTCATTCCCTCAAACAGTCCTTTATAATAGGAAGAGATGTAATTCTTGGCCTGAATAGGGGCAATCATACAGTGAATGTGGAGTTCTTAGTGATACTCCATGTACTCACAGCATAGTTTTCTGGCAAATCACTGGGATGCTCTGAGAAATGAAGTCACTAAATAATGAAACATTTCAGGTTTCAGACTTCCAATCGTTCAGAAAATGTATGTTGAAACAAATCCTGTTACTCTAGCAACTAAGTTTATAAAAGCAATATTTAATATATGTCCCTATGTTTGGGCCTTTGTCCCATTTTGTTAGGCTTTGTCAAGATTTCTTGCACCAAGATGTTGAGAGGTACGATTCTCAGACTGACAGAGCAGTATAGAATGCTATCAGGCTAGACATTCATATGTTCCCTTACTAGTACAAATACCACAGAAATGAGTGTTAGTGATAACTAGTGCTTACAAATGGCCTGGCACTTACCATAATAACTTGATAGGGGTGTCAGGCAGTGAGACAGAGAGAGAAAACAAGGGCCTGTAGCTCTGCAATTGTCACTGTGGCCAGTCTTCCTTCACTAGGTCCAGTTAGCAAACCTGGATCACTAATGCATGGGATCATGGCCTGCATTGTCATATTAAAAAGAAAATGGCTGTAGAATGATTTCGGAAGATACTATTTACACCAGTATTCAGAATCTAGAGATTTAATGTGATGTTATTACTAATCCTACTATTCAGACCAAGACACATTTTTATTAGAAAGTTAGAGATGATCAAATACAGAATGGACACAGAAGACAACATATGCATTTTGGAAATTGACATGATCAGTATGGAAGCCTAAGAATCATCATGAAGGAAAGAAAGGATTAGAAAGATTACATTTTCCAATTAAAATATCTGAATCTTTATACAATGCACAGTAAAATCTTTTCCATTTAAGCCATATGCCAGTCTTGTAGAAAATGTCTAGCCACCTTCAGTCTCCTGTGTTACAGTTCACATCCATTTCACACATTACTATATGTCTGAATGCTGCCTTTGTCACTAAGATACAAAGTTCCACTACACAGAGTCAAACCAGGATGAACAGATGTTTGATGACCGAATCAGGTTTAGTCTAGACCGGTTTCTAAGTTTGCCATTTCTACTGTGTTTACTATAAAGGAAAACAGCTTGGAAGATTTGCTTGTGTAATGCTTACAGGCACACAGATGTAACGCATAGTTCTTGCAGAAGTCATAAACCACACAAATGTCTGCTTTTAATTCAAGAGCACTATTAGGAAAGCTGTTTCTATGTGGATGCTGTCAGCTTAAATACTCCGCACTAGTGGTCTTGGGTGAGTTTTTGTTTTTGTACTCATTGTCAAGAAATAAAATTCCAATATATATTAGTTGCCAAACAAGGGTTGATTTTAGAAAAAAACATCTATTTTCCCTGTTAATGAAACAAAAATAGCCATAATCTTGTCATTTTAATGCGTTACATTTTATATTAATATTCCAAAATGTAAAGCTGGCTGCTTGCTTTGGTACTATGCATAGCTGGGCTAATTGTACCATCACCTGGAATGGTTTTAGAAAGCGAAAAAATAAAGAAAGGCAAATGTATAGACAGCATTTCACCCTCCACAAAGATATTAAAACTATTTTATTTGAATGGACTGCACTGCAAATTATAAAGCATTCATTGAACAAATAACCTTCTAGGTGATGCCATCTATTAACATCAAAAATCATATTAAAGGCAGACGCTTTTAATATAGCACAAAAGGTCAGTTCTTGCTTAATGAAAATCATTGTTTACTGTCAGGCATCAAGTTCGGACTGCATGTTCTTGGGAGTTACCAGTTCAGCACAACTATAATCATAACCACAATAATTGCAAAAATGCATTTGGATGAGTTTCTGCAGCTTTTCTTCATTAATGTTGCATGTCCAGAACTTAGTTTGAGTATACAGTCACAGCCATAACAGCATTGCCAGCTATAAGTTAGCTATCACGTGTAGATGTATATAAGATGTATGCCTGGGGGGGATATTAACATTCTTGAGAATACAGCATACTTCAATACTTTTCATAATAACAGGGATTCTCCTTATTTTCTTATGAAACCAAGAACTTTATAATCAAACTTTGTTCTAGTGCACATCAAGACTGCAGGCATTTCAGATTGAAAGGTTACAATAAAAAATTAGCTTAGGATTCCATGTTTGTACAATACATATCCCTGTGATTCTATTAACATGGCCAGTAGTACTGTTTGAGTTGTGTGGACATAAAGATAAAACAGATTATGTCTCAGAGACACTAACATAATGCAAGATGGAACAGAAATAACCAACCTTAGTTTAAAAATAGTAATGAACCAGCTGCTTACATCAAATACTTGAATAAGGCTGCCCCCCCTGGTGATTGTTATTGGTATCTTCCCTATTTCTACCAACAGTTTACAAACACACTATTTCTGCCAGCATCCCTAATGTTATAATTCATTTACATCACCAGACAAAAAAGTCACATCTCCATGTACATTTGGACTTTAGTGACTACTGTCACTGGCTGTCACAAATCAATTTAGGGCACTAAATTAAAATGGAAAAAGTTTGCCTAGCGACTGTAGTGACTCCTGATGCCATTTATGCAACTGTGACTAGTCCACATCACCAAATACAGCCTGAAACTATTGTGAAAATCAGGACCCGCCTGCTGAGATAACACACACAAGACATACTCACTTGCTCCTGACATTTAAACTCCTGAAAAAATGGACTGAGAAAAAGGAAAAAGTAAGTGAACTCCTCACTGTAGACCACCTACAGAATGTTCAAGAAGTGTTGGCAACTGCTTTGGGACTCTTCACACGATAGCTTTTCATGGCCAAATTTTCTGAAATATTCTCAGTACCTTCACAGAAATCAGAATAAAAAAACGAGGGAAATGAACATACACACATTCACCAATACCACCAAAGTTCTGTTCTTTCTGTTTCTACCCTTTCATCTCCTTGAGTCTTCAGGATAAGTCCCAGATAAAGTTGCTGGCTTCCGCTCCATATATAGACCCAAGATTTCATACTATTTATTGCCAGGAGAAATATCACACATTTCATGTTGGTATTTACATGTTGCAGAGGCCCTTTTTAGCTGTTTGACATGAAGGATGGTGAAAGCTTACAGTGATGTTAAAACTTTTCATATTAGCTATATGTAACAAGCATAAGAAATTAACAGAGTAATTTAACCACTTGGTACATTCAGTCTGTCTTGCACAAAAAAAAAAAGTGCCTTAATGGATCACCACCTTTTATAAAGTGCAAAGTAGGAATTAGATAATCATTAGTTACGCCATATTTTCTGATCATTCACAATACAAACCAAAAAAAATATTTCTAAATGCAAGACCAAAAATATCTTTCAAAAGACAATTGCTAAGCAGCGTTCTACCCAATGACCTATTAGACATGTTTCTCTTCCATTTATACGTAGGCAGAATACCACACCTCTTCCTTGCTGTACTCTGGAGAATATTACTTGCACGTCTGGTAACCAGTTATAACACATTCTTCTGATTAGTATAATGGAAAATAAAGGCCTAAAAGTGCAACAAGCAATGGAAGGAACTGCCATAACCACTTAAGGCAATCACTTAAGTCTGATATTAGCAAACTGATATATTCTTTAAACCTTTAAAACTCTACATTCCTATCTTTACTCTGACAGGAAATGCAACTGCACCCTCTCCCCCTTACCTAATAAACACTTCTACCATCTTAATACCTGGCTACCACTGTCTTCAGCCTAGCCTATCACAAATGTAAATAGTGTAAATAACAAATGTGTATTGTGTTTCCACAATCTTATGCCCATTTTTCATTATGAAGTGAAATTGTAAAGGCTTTTTCTTTTCCACAATTGTTCCTGTGACTAATATACGTAAAGCAAACATTTTCTAGCTAAACTATGTAACACCTGTAAGTAATGTATGTAAGTCAAACATTTGGTAGCTAAACTATGTAAAATGGAGCTTATCGCACCGGGCCTCCACTGAAAATGGGCTCTCTGAGCCTCCTGGACCTCCCCGGTCATCAAACTGAAAATAAATAAATATGCAATGGCAAGTACAGATGGCATCCCATTTACTGAACAGACGGACACTTGACTCATAACCAGAATCACGCATGCTGCTGCACATGTTCTCCAAGTATTGTACATTACAATGACTGATGTGCACAGCAGCAGTTCAATACCTGGCTCATTTTAACAGAGGTATGTCTAGGGTGAGTTGAAGGGGGTAGCCTCCCCTGGTGCAAGGAGCTAGCTGAAGGGATCCCCAAGTACTGAGCAATAGGTAGTGCAGCACTGGCATTCAGAAATGAATGCTGATACTACATTCAGTCATGGCTGTAGTACTTCAGTGCCTTACGTGTTGTATTTAGCTGTAGTGAAACTGCTTTGTAAGAAGCTGTTTGTTACATTTGTAGCAAGCAGTTTACTGCAGTCTATAAAGAAGAAAGAGAAAGAGCTCTTTTCCTGTAGTACAACAAAACCTTTTTTTTTTGGTCCTTAACTTAAAGTTGAGGGAGTCACCAGATCAGGGAACAGCACAAGGCACCAGAATAACTAGCTATGGTTCTGTATTTCAGTGGTGCATGGAACTCTAGTGGGAGCAGCTGTTATCACTCCAGGAAGCATTATTTCAATCTTTGGAATGGTGAAACTGTAAAAGTAAATATGGTGATAATCTACCAAGTCCAAATTTACAGTGGGTTGGAGTGTTCTCCTTATTTTGACATACTTATATATATTGAATTCAAGATAATTGTAACAAACATATGGGAGAGCCAATCCCAATATCAGAGGTTAATGCTTAAAAGATGTTACAACAAATTTAGATATTTGATGTGCTTCCTTGGAAGTTCAAATTAATTTTATACAATTAGAGGACTAACGGTTAAAGCTATTACACATATGATAGAGAGTCCCTCTGTACGAGTACCAAACCACTCAAGAGGTGGAGGTAATGAAGTGGGTTGGCTTCTCCTGCACATTTATAGCTCAATGCAAGACTAAACAGTTTTATTATACAGCTATCAAATGTGAGGTAAACAGTCCATGAATGCATGCCAGCAGATAAGGCCATACCATACAACTACAAATATATACTGCTCCCCATCAAAAATCAAAATCTGCTGTCACCCCCCCCCCCCCCACACACACACACACATATGCGAGACTGTGCACCCAACACCCCTTCTACTTACACATACTAGCTGTAAAATATTATCAGGTGACCAGACACCATACTACTGTATCCGTTATTTGTATTAGTACAAATTCTTGCCAAACAGTTAATACTGTCAGAGTTATTTCAATTTTATTATAACTCAGCTAGACACAAAGTAAAGACTAATGCACACTCAGTCCAAAGATTTCACTACTGTCCAGTTTATATACTCTTTTGAATGTCAAACAATGTTATTTTTAATGTCCTTGTGACTTGTTTTTCTGGTTATTTCTAGCCTGGACAGTTTTTGTTGAAATGACAAATATTTTTGTTTTATGTCCATATTTCATTATTTTCTTCCTTGTTGTATCTGGAGACTTAACAAAAAGTCTCTCCACGTGATCTTTGCATCACTTGAAGTGTCTGTATTATATTGCATTTATTTCTGCATCTGAAAGCTCACAGAAAGTCAACTTCCTTTTTCTAACAGGAAGCCATTTACAGTAAACCCACAGCTATATGTTATTAATATCTAAGCTGAACATTTAGAAGAAATCTTTTTAATAAAAGGTCATCACTTAACTGCTCTTGCAAAGCAAGCCATATTTTCTTTTACTGCACATACAGTATAATTTTGGGGAAAGCATTTTATACGATCTCTATCAATTCCCCCTTTTTAATTAAAACCAAGAAACATTGTAAGAATTTACAGCACAATATGATCTTCAGTACCCAATAGCCTTTCTTCATTGTTAAGTTATTTGTTTGACAGCTTTATAATGCATCTCCTCTGTTATATCTGAGATAGTTCCATAAGTTGCATTTGCTATCAACTTTGTAACTTTCCATATTGCCTTAGTGGCACCATACAAGTGAAAATCACCTCCTAAAATAACACCATTTCCTATGTCCAGCTGTTTTAAAATCTTTCCCTATTTTGAAAAACTATTATGAACCACCCTCTTTTTCTGGTGATTTTTTTATCATGTCCTCTGATAATGTGTGAGTAATTCTCATTACTGGAACTGCATACTCTATGTAACAGAATTTCTCCTCTTTTATCTCTTCCTTAAAATAAGTATTATGTGTTAACTCCCATACTGTTTTTATTTTATGCTCAAGCTTTTTCACATGACTAGAGTTGTTGTAAAGTAGCAACCGACTGGCCCTTTCTTTTGAAAACAGAGTATTCCTTTTTCTATTTTCATCAACTGTAAATGTTTTACAACTCTATTTTTATAAGATTCTTTAAACATAAAACCTGTATGTGTAACCTCTACATGGACTGCATTTAATGGCAGTTTCCCTCTGTAAGGAAAGTGGCTAAACACCCCAAAATTTGACTGGTTAAGTTTCTTTGCAAACAAATTTTGCATGTCCAAAAATATACTGAACTCAGGTATCCGATCATGATGTCCCTGTTTGCATAATCTATTATATCAGAGTATCTTTCCCCATGTTTTCTTTGCAACTGTTTTATTTGCATTTGTTTTTGTATGTACATGTTTTTTTTTTTTTTTTTTAGATTGCCTTGTCCTGTCCATAGATTTCTATTATAGAAACAAATTTAAACTTTCCCAAGACTGTTAACAGACTGTTACTGTACTGATACTGTTTAACTGTTAACTTACACTGATTTTTATGAACTAACATGGTGTGCTGCTTTTGCTTGGATTTTTATTAGCTGAAAAATGCTGTGTGTTTTAATGACTTGGCACTTTACTACCTATATGTATTCCTGTGCATTATTCCCTGGATAGCAGTTACACTAGTCTGACTGATGTTTTTGCTGCACTAGTTTGTTTATAAGACTGTTTGCAGTTATATTTTATGGAAGACATTCTTTTGAAAATATGACATTACCGTCACTGTCTTTTTACCAATATTGATCCCATTTGCTGTATGCATAAGCTGCCTTTGGAGACATACTGTACTTTTAATGTGGCAGGAGGGGTGACCCTCTCTTGTTACCATAGAACATTTTGTCATTTAGGATTCGTCACAGGTACTGCCTTAAATGTTACTCCATTTGCAGATGTGGACTTACATACCCAACATTTAATTGCATTTAGTTTTGCATATACCATTTGCATTACTGTAAATGTATTTACTGTATCTGTATTAACTTTACACTATCTGTATTAACTAACTTTACACTGTATCTGTATTACTTTACTCTGTGTCTGTAGGTTATTTCAGTGTTTATTCTGAATCCATCCTGGCTTATTAAACCAGTGACGTAATATTTATTTTTGTCGTTTTACTATCTCCTTTGTGTAATTAATTTACATTGAGTTTAAAAGATGTCTGTACTTTGCTGCAAACTGTTAACATGTATTCCCTTAATTTAATGCTTTAATGCCTATTGCCTGCAATGATCTGGGTTATAGGGAGTATTATCCCATATTATACTGGTCATAATTTACCATTTTTATTATACTGTTAGTGTTTGTAATTACCCTTTTCAGTAAGGCAAGGGGTTTGCCCTTCCTTCTATTTATTGCTTACCTCCTTTTTCTGTGCACCCTGATGTTTGCAGGTTATTTGCATACACGCTATTTTCTATTTAGAATTTACTTGTTTTCATTGTTCTATGCACCTCTTAATATTCTCTCTCACCTCTGAGGACTGGATAATGCTTCTGAAAAGGAGGAATGTAATCCGAAGGATTAACTACACTCACAGGTGCTGCTAACTTGCCACAGTCCTTTGATGTAGCCCATAAGGGCTGAAATTGTGATGTGATTTGCTCTCATTTATGCTGCAGTTGTGAATGTCTCTCGGTAATGTCTTTTTATAGTTATGTCAATTACAAAGCAAGGAAATTGCTGAGCTGTATTTTAACTGTATTCCACTGTGGCAGACCATAAAACCTTGTTATTGAAATTAATTACTATTCCCAGTTTGCCAAGAATATCAACCCCAAGGATTGTTGTTTTGCAACTGGAATTCATAAGAAATGTACCCTGTATTGAAGATCCATCTTTTGTGAAACATATTTTAACTGGCTTACTGCTTATGGCCATGCAAGTGCTGCTATCAAAGCCTTGAATGTAAGATTTTTTGAACTGATTTACAAGTAACTGTTTATTAGTGACAGAGACTGCTGTCCATGTATCAAGCAGGACACCTTTGATAGTGTCCCCTCCACCCATATGTCCACTAATGGGTGTCCGTCCTTTCCAAGTTTAAAATTTGTGAGAAAGGTTACTTTGGGGGGCGGGGGCACATCCCAATAAGAATCCTATTCATTCTGATCCGTTTTCCTGGGTAGGTCTCCGATTACACAGACTGCATGTTCTGTTCGCTGTTGACCGTTAGTATCTTCCCTGTCTAGTGTGCATTTTGTACTTTCAATTTCACATTTTAATTCCTGACTTGCACCGTGTGTGGGGTTTTCTATGTATTCCACAGGGTATACTTTATTTTTTTCTGTATCCCTCAGTTTGTTCCTGTGACTGATTCTCCCTTAATGTATTTTCTTTATCTTGATTTATTTTCCTATTTTTGGGTTTTGAAGAAGCACTATTATCTGAATAGGTAACCCTTTTGTATTTGACTTTTCTTCCATTTCTTGTAATATGGAGAATCCTGTTTAATGTGGCCTATTTTTTGTTTACAAGTAAAACACATCACCTGTTTTTCTAAACTTTGTTGTGGATCTGTCTGTAACCCTGGTGGAGCAGAAGCTGCTAGTGTTCCCCCTGTGTTTGTTTTTTCATCAGACCATGCATTACGTCCCCTTTCATTCCCCATGTAGTCTCCAAGCTGTCTTTGTACATTTCCTATGTGCATCTGCAATACTGCATACTTCAATTAAACTGTCTAGCACTCTGTCTTTTCTCTGCTCCAGGTGGAGTTTGAGATATGTAATCTCAGAGTCTGTATCTATTTGTCTGGCAGAAACTGATTTCAAAGCTGCATCTGCATTTTGCAGAATGTCATTAACTGTGTGACGGAATTGCTTCAACATAACATCTTGCCTGACTAAAACATTATTTTGTTTTTTTCTGTCATGCTATTTAGACTGTTTGATTTTCAGATAGTTTTTTAATTTTTTAAATGGTGGAAACTGGTATTACCTTGTCTGTGTGTTTAAAACAGTTATGAGAGTCTACACACTCACCAGTTTCAGCTGCTTGCTTTGCTATCTGCCAAAGCATTTACTGTAGCCTCTGCTGTATTACATTTTTTATGTGCTTTGATTTTGACAATACTAAACTTTTCCTGTAAATCATTTTGGGAATGAATGCCCGTAACTCCCATAGTACTGGAGCATGTTTTAGGGGTTTACCAACATGGTCGACAAATCTCTTTCTGACCCAAACTGGCATATGTAAATGCAAAAAAAATATAAAAACCATTTAAATAAAGCATCATTTGAAACAGACCACACAGTGTATGTCAACCGTTGTTTAAATGTCAACATATTGAAACAAAATTCTTTTCTTGCCACTGAGACAGAGTCTGCAATAAATAAGACTACTGATATTTATCAGCAGGATAAATAACTGTCATTTCTGCTCAACCCTGCCCAATGTCAATTGATGTATTTTATACCCTTTGTAAACCTTGCTGGGCTTTTTGTAATGGTCTTGTCAGATTAACCTCTGTAGTTTGTGCCCTTAGTAAATGTTGCTGGGCACCGATTGTTACATTAAAACCAGAAATGTCATTATGTAAAGTCTGAATGCTATGCTGAGTCTGTTCCTCTAAATGGCATTATTGTCACTTACTGTCTCTAGCGAAATTTTGAAAAGCTGTGAAAACCTTTTCTTTAAAAGGTTAATATTAATAGCACTCTATGTTAGAACTTTTTTTCTTCTGTGTATCTGCAATATTTACTATAAATAACATTTTTATGTAGTCTATTGTATTACTGACAATTGCATACACTTGTACTGTATGAGATTTAGGTGACTGTAGAAGGTACATTTAACTATTGTATATGTGAAGAATTAACAATGCTAGAATGAAACAGATTGTTTAACAGAATAGGATATATCTTATGGTATGGCTTACATACTAGACTCCTGTGACAAGACAGACAGAAGTTTGGAAAGTTACTTCCACATAAAAAAACAGTCTTTATGAATTGCTGTACATTTTATGTATGGATTATAGGCATTTATGCATTTACAAACACAACTGTTATCTAAATTCTGAACATTAAACATTTCAGATTTACATTTCATGTCTGACACAGAAGGTTTAAACCGTGTAAATTTATATATACAATATGTGGGCATTATAAAGTTAACTGTCTGTACTGGCATCCATGTCATAACTAAAGAATTTACCGTATTTTGCAGAGGTGATCAACCTAAAGTCACTTAGAAGACACAGTGTCCTTCAACAGACGAATTGATGGTGGAACTTAGCAGGACAGCTTCTACTGCGTCACTCTGTATCCACCAATGAAGTACTGGAACTGTTGATCTGTTGATGCACTGGAACTGTCAATTTGTTGAACTCTCAGAAAATGTAAGGCCTTTATGAAAAATTAACTGTTGGCAATGGATAAAAAAAGGTCACAGTCAGTGGGCTAGACACCACTGTAAAATATTATCATCAGTGACCAGACAGACACCGTACTACTGTATCCGTTAATATTTATTTGTATTAATACAAATTCTTGCCAAACAGTTAATACTGTCAGAGTTATTTCAGTTCTATTGTAACTATAACGGCTAGATACTGATGAACACTCAGTCCAAAGACGTCACTAAAAAGCGTGAAAATACTGTCCAGTTTATATACTCTTGAATGTCAAATAATGCTATTTTTAATTTTTAATTTCTGTTGAAATGACAAATATTTTTGTTTTATGTCCTCCTTTGATTATTTTCTTCCTTGCTGTATCCGAAGGCTTCACAAAAAGTCTCTCCACGTCATCATTGCATCACTTGAAGTGTCTGTTTCATTTATTTCTGCATCTGAAAGCTCACAGAACGTAAACTTCCTTTTTTTGATAACAGGATGCCATTTACAATAAGCCCACAGCTATATGTTATTAATATCTAAGCTGAACATTTAGAAGAAATCTTTTTAATAAAAGGTAATCACTTAACTGTTCTTGCAAAGCAAGCCATATTTTCTTTACTGCACACACAGTATAATTTTGGGGAAAGCATTTTAATTTATACAGTCTCTATCACTAGCTTTCTGATCACTGTACCTCATAGTGGGGAGAGTGTTTGAACTTGGACTTTGAATATATCCCCCTGCATTTGCACATGTTCTACTGTTCCTAAGATGACAGTTAAAGTCCTTGGAATTTAAATGCCACACATACAGTCTTATGAAGATACACATACACGAATGCCAATCACTGGAAAGACTCTGCTCCATAGAACCTTTGTTCAGCATGGCCAGACAAGCGCACACTGCATCTTACATGCAGACACCAACTGAACTGCTGTCTAGGGCTGCAGTAGTGTTCCATCTGGTATCCCTGCAGACCCATAACTTTACTGGAACTCTCGGTGTTGATCAGCATTTGTGCAGGGCTATAATATGGTATAAACTATAGCTACACACAAACAAATGTTAACATTCAGAATTCAGACAGGTCTTTGGGAGAGATTGCATGTCAAGGATGATGCTATGACCAGTTTTGTGAACTTAAAGGTGACTCCCATCACTGCTATGGCCAAACTCCATGATGACATCATTCACTCCACCACTGCTGCACTGTAATGCAGTGTTTTCAATGGCAGCAGGTATTTGTTTCTGTGATGGACACAATGATATTCAGAAATTCCAGTCTTCACCTTTCACGCTTGTGGTTCTACCATACCCACACAAATGGCATGGATGTTCATTCCACAGGGCTGCTCACGGAGGGCCACTTGATGTACAGCCACCATACAGGTCCTATTCTACCAGTTCTGTTACTTTCTATGTCCCAATGTCATCTGAGCTTGCACTGGCTTTCTGCTGTAAATGCCCCAGTGCATGGTCCTGTATTAGCATCCAAACCTACATCACGGAGAATATCATATACAGAACAGCACCCATCCCTATGACCACCATCTCCATCTTCATTGATCTGTGGTAGCCTATTCCCTGGTAGTGTTGGCTGTCATATGTCCATGCGTGTCAAAGCACAGGTAAAAATGGTGATGACTAACTCTTACCACCTGCCTTCTACATGATGTACATGGAGATGTTTGATGCACAGTGTGACTTGAAGAACTGCAGAGCCTATCTAGTAAACAACACTGCATGCATAAGTTTGTGTTGTGCAACACTGCACTGCTACTGTATACATGTCAGGGGCCATACAGGTGTACTACGTATTATCACTTTGCCTGTGCTGCTGTTTAAACTGTACAAAACCATCTGAAGTGGTGTGCTACAACTACTGCTGGTGGATGTCATGGAGCTTGCAGTGGGTCTTACAGATGCACTGCTGGTGTGTTCTGGAGATACTGTTTAGTCTATCTAATGGAGTATGATGCTGTGCAGTATGTCACACTGTAATGGGGGCATACTACAATGCCCTCTGAGATGTATCCAGCCAGAAGAACTATGACCTTAGCAAGTACAAAATATGCTCTACAACATTTCTGGCTGGTGCATGGACAATATTATACTGTTCAGATGTGCCTCAATAGTTCCATATGGGTATCATCCATTAGGGTTCCAGGGGGAACATGTAACCACTGTACCACATTAGGAAAAGTGGGAAAGACTGGGAGACTAATTTTATATACATGGCTATGGGTGTGTAGGCTTGCCACTGTGCCTGCACTTACACACTGCATGGCTCTTTGGCACAGCTCTATGCAGGAAGTGGTGATACAGGTGACTCATATGCTACATGTAGGAATCATGTACACTGGCAGGGTGCTGTGTTAAATTATAACTATCAGCCCTGTGTGTCACAAACTACCAAGCAATTGTTGGACTGAAAGTTCTTCCTATTGATAATACTCCTCCCATGAACAGGTGGGGCCTTTATTGCCACATGGATTCAATCTGATTCTCACCACTTCAGGACTTGGGTAGTATCACGCATCTTGTGTATCAAATGAGACACTGAGGCACTGTGATGGGTTCAAGTTGTTTACTGTACATAAATATATCAGGAGCTGTATCTGGAACATACATTTAAGTTGACTCATGACTTCAAAACACACTTGCGTGTGCATCTCCATTCATGCCTGCATTCACTCTGACAAAATGCCACTGATCTTGCACATGCTCAGTAATATGTATGTACTGGCCATCTAGCTACAGTGGCTGACTAGGTACAATATACACAATGATGTACAAATAGTTTTGTAGAAGCCATACATTTTGGGGATTCTCTCCCCAGCACACTTGGAAATCAGATGTGCTCACCTACATGTGGAAATGTATTATGGAATGTGTGATTATTCTGCAGGCTATTCCCTGTGATGTATCGGAGGTGTCACAAGTTTGTCTTTGAAAGGCCCCAGTAGTTAGTAAGGTAAGTGCCACACAAACCTCGATATCCACACAGTGGATGTTCATGCACTTTCCCAGTTTTACTTCCAATCCTATGTAGTTTTTCTTTCTACATGCAGACTGTCCTGAACCCATCAGTCTGTCACAGTTGGTGGGCTGGAATTCTTTGCTGGTGTCATTTTCTACTGCATTTGTGGCCCAGAATGTCCAAATGACTGCCAGCTGATGTTATCAAATGTTGATTCCCCAAAGCCATCACTTCTTCCAACATACCTGCTTGTGATGTCAATTTTTTTTTTTTTGGTGTGCTGGTTGTCCTTATACTGATATGCAACCACCTGAGGCGTGTCTAGATTAAGGACTATGAACCGTGGCTTGCTGTCCCCATTCTCACATGCTTATTATGCACTCAGTAAAATGTGCTTTTGATCTGTATGCCACGATATGGTCATTTGCATTGTCTTTTCCATACCTTTTGGACCACTGCCTGGCAGCATTACATGCTTTGATGAATCACTACCTTGCTTCCCATTCTGGTTTTTAGTATATACACATGTTGCAACTTGACCAGTTCTCTATGAACACCCCCCCCACAAACTCTATAGACAGAAGTAATTCATCCTTAAAGAAGCAACTTGAGAAACAAAATTGGAAATGGATGTGAAAACAAACATCTAACACGTTTTCATATTTCTTTTAAATCTTTGCATCTTACCCATCAGTTCAGTGAATCTGAGACATAATTACAAGTAGGACTCATGAACACTGCCATTTTCCTTACAACAGTCCAAGTCTTTTTTTTTTTTCCAGCAGTAAAATATTTGTAAATTTCTTCCTCACTACCATGATAAAGTACTTCTAATGTTGAAATGACAGTGGGAGTCTGAAAGGTTAACTTGATTTTATTTCATGCAATTCAACAAAGGAGTACAAAAAGGACTTCGACTGAAAAGTTGGTTTAGTATGAGTTGCTTTGCAATGAAACATTAGACTGGCATTTGCTGCTTAAAATATAACAGATGGGTAAGGATGAGTATTAGTTTATCCCTTCTAAAAGCTAAACAAACCAGCGTATGGTAGTGGTCATGATGCAATGATACAGGGTGGTGTCAGACCAAGATTAGGTTAAATTGTAAGCTACAGATAGTTTGTTGATTTTGTGACTAATTGGTTATTGGCTTGCTGGTGTTCTTCTTTCGGCTTTTCCTGGTTAGGGGTTGCCACAGCGGATCTCCGGTCCGCTAATGATTGGCAGTAGATTTTTTATGGGTGCAGAGGTGCCAGGTCGACGCTCAACCATCAGCGAAGGTACTCCCATTCTTCACATGTCTTTCGAATGCCACTCGACTGCAGGGAGGACATGCAGACTCTACACAGAAGGTGCTCCAGCTGAGAGTCGAACAGGAGAACCTCTTGCTGTGAGGCAAAAACACTACCGCTGGCTTGCTGGCGTGCTCCTTCTTATGTGTGTCTGTTTAACAGATGATACTTTTCTACAGGGCATTGTCATCACTGCAGGCACCTATGGAAAAGACTTGTATGGATGTAGACAGTAGAACGGAGAGATACATTATATGACATTATGAAAAGCTTTACAGGTAGTTCTGTCACAGCAGTGTATGGTTTGTGCTTGCCAGTCCTGGAAAAGAATTTAATTTGGGCACATGTACTGTTCATGCCTGGTTTCAGTAAAGTGACTCAGTTAATGCAAATCAGTTTAGGCTACACATGCCAAAATATATGTCTCCACACTTTTAACTGAATAAAAAGAAAATTTCAAATAGCTGAGCATTTTGTAATTAGATAATTCTTTGGTTATACATTGGGAATAGTATAAATTTATTTTACAAAAACGATTTATTCTAAGTATGGTATAAAACATTTTGCCATATGGAGAGTGAGAACAAAGTCCCTGTGATGGACCAAATTTTGGATGGAATGTCTATGCATGAAGTATCTATGGAGGAATGCATTTTTTTCTGTTTTTAATAGATTCATGGATTGTTACTAGCCTAATGACCCGGTGGGCCTTTCTAAGCATAGCCAAGTTTTCCTTTAAGAATAATGATGTCCTGTACCCAAACAAGACATTGAGGACCAGGCATTTATAAACTATCTCAGTCCATAAGGGACATGGGTGCCAGGCCTGGTGTTCATTTCCTATTCCACATCCACTGGTCCAGGTTGCACTTACATTGGGTAATAGATGAACTCAGCTCTTCATGGATGGGAAAGCCTGTTCCATAGGAGGGGCAGTCTCTTGGAAACACCTCTCTCTCTTTCCAGCATGTTCTGTTTTTGTCAGACAAAATTCCGGTCCCTAAACCTTATATTCCTGGTACTGTTTGACTTGTGAATATGCAAGAGATTCATAAGTACTGGGTTTGTAAATGCCTTGTAAGCCAGGCATAGATACCCCACAGCAATTTATAACAGACTGAGTAGAGGGAAAGGGGTTTTAGGTGCTCTACATAGGAAGGGTTTGTATTCTTTTGTAAGGAGCCTCTGCTGTTGCATATGCCTGGTCAGGTAAATGCCAAAGGAAGCATTTGTATTCTATGACTGGTCTGACAAGGGCAGAATACAGTGGGATAATATCCTCTTTGGACCTAGATACCATGTCCTTCCTTTTATGTTTGGCAACTTATAAGTATTTCCTCACCACTGTGGCTACATGGTGGTCGAAGGTAAGGCTACTGTATGTTTGCACTCAGATCTCTAATCATTGGGTCCACTCTTAGGGGCATATTATCAATATGGTAATTAGCTGGGATAGCAGACTTCCCAAAGGGTACAGTTATGCATTTCTTAGCATTGAGTTTAAGACCATGGCTTTGACCCCATTGTTAGTCATAGATTGGGCTTCTTGAAGAATGTTAGTGTCTGCAGGGGAGTTGATAACCACCTCCAGCTTGCAATCATATGCAAACAGCCACAAATTTTCAGCATTTTCTGCCAATGCAGAGAAATGGATGCCGAAAGGAGCAGGCCTAGTTCCGAGCCCAGAGTACCTGCACTAGTCACTAGCCTCTTGGTGTAAGTGCCTTCACCTATTTTGACCTCCTGGGTCATATCAGTGAGCCTGTTGGCTATCCAGTGCATGATAAAGTGTATACCTAGTTTAGTGAGCTTGTCTATCATGTCTGAGTGGGGTATAGTATCAAAAGCCTTGGCCAGGTCGAGGTAGGCTGTGTGCACAGTGTTCCACTGCTTCGATGACCCTCTCAAATAAGTCCATCAAATTTAAGAGGCATGACCTTCCTTTAACAGAGACAAACTGTGAACGGTCCAGCATTTGTAGGTTATCTATGCCCTCATTTATCATGTCCATGATGATTCTTTCCATGGTAAGACTTAAAAGCCTGCAATTACGCGGATCAATTGTCAGACATCCTTTGTGCATGATAATGACTGTAGCTATCTTCCATTCCTTGGGCATAAAACCTGACTGTAGGCTCCAGCTGAAAAGTGATTCAAGTTAACTGGAGAGATCATGATTCATGCTATTTAGTAAGCATCCTTGGATGTTATCGGGGACAAAGTATAAACACATTTTTGTTATAGCACCAGAAGTAGCATTTTGTTTGTCTAGACTTCAGCTTTCAATTGGTGAGAAGGAATTAATTTTTAGTGCTTGTATATTGAGTTATTTATAGAAATATGGAAATTAAGTCAACATAATTAACAGAATAATTAAACAAAGTCTCCCAAACTACAATTTACTGTCAAGTGCCAATAATAATGTTCTTTGCGCTCATATGAAGTTTTATCTGATGCTATGCTATAGTTGTGCATTGCTTGCCTTAGGAAATATTAGTGCATATAATGAAATATTGTATTTTCTTAACTACTAGTAAGCAACTAGATTATCCCCAGCACAGTACATCTATGAACTATGAGAGCATGCACAACACTCATGCATGCACACTGAAACATGCACAGAGAAGTACAAATGCACAGGCTCACAGACAGGCATACACATACATAGTGCTAAATGCTCTGCATCCACAATCCACATATGCATGCCAGGTACAGGTCACTTACCACAAGCAAGCACACACATTCATGCACTCAAAATAACCCTTTATGTACATATACTCATGGAATACACACACAGAAACAGACATGTAGATGTATACTTGCACAGCCTCTAATGCACACACAGCACTTCACTACTTACCTGGAAAGGCAAGATTTGCAGGATGAAATTGCTCCCACTTTAGCCTGGGTAGATTCTGTCCCAATGATATGCAAAGTTGCAAGTAGATGAACTGCTGTATGAACCTGTGCAATTTGTGTACTGTTCCTTATGGAGACTGCCTAATATGGAGACCTACAAATTGTTCTGCTACATGATTTAGTCTCCACAGCAGTGGACCAGGATACTAATGGACCTCATTGGCATAGGCTGCACCACACCTGTGAGCAGAGCATGACTGCATGACTGAGCAGTGTGGAGACTATAAATTGGGACAGCCTTGTATAATAGACAAAGCACAGTGCATGGCACTGCATACTATAAACGTTGTCTAAGATTTCAACTTCTTATTGTACAAGGTGACCAGCCACCCCCTTATTTAAATATACGAATACTTGGGTTGCACAGGTATAAACAAAAGAGGAATAGATACATACACAATCTCTGTAGGCATTCACATTTCAACTGCTCCTGGACTGACTCTATAGGAAAAAGACTGATGAGCTCAGCATCAGCAAATTTAAATCAGTTAGTTGTAACCTACTGCAGTTAACATTAAATGGACTGTAAGATAATGATTTAGCTGACATCTATAAGTACTCTGCAAAGTGTTGACCATTAATCTGTACTGCCTTTAACTGTTGCATCACAAGAGAATGTTCGTGGCTGTAGAAATTGAAAAGACTTGTGATGGCATATTAAAACTGTTCACAATCCACCATTACTGGAAATATTGTATGAGGTGATATAACTGGACTTGTTTCATTGGCTCAAACACTACCACAAGAGTGGTAGGTCAAGAATCAAACCCAAGTGTGTGATGCTGTCAGGTTGGATACAGTAATGCTCTGCTCTTCTTTACACCTCAAGGTTTTAGTTGCTTTTCTTCACTTATAGGCAACATGGGCAGAATTCCAAGGTAGCTGTGCCATCCTAATGGGGGGGGGGGGGTGGCACTGTGCTGTCACTGCACTAACATAGGCCTCTTACTGTAGCTCCAATGCCCTTGATGTGATCCTCTTCTCATGTACTTTGTGCCATACGTGGGATCCACTGCTAATACAGCTCAGGTTTATAAGACATCTTTGAAAAACACAGAAGGCTGCTACCTAAGAATCTTAGTATTTTGGAACGTAATAGAGAGATCAATTAAAGTTTCTCCTTGGAATGCCTAAGCAAGCCAATTCTTTGAGATAAAGCATCCTAGTTTCCTACCCACATTACATGAAATACGTTTACATAGCCAGAGATAAAATTTGTATTTATTTTATATTACATTACACTTCATATATTCTGACTAACATGGCTAATTGCAACTTGGCATGTTCCTTTTTCCAGTGCCTGATCCAGGCTGGCTTCCATTTATCCCATTTCCCTGAAATTACAGTGTAGTTTGCTATATGATTTTCAGTTGTGGTTTTGATGTTAAAACTCACAGAAAATTTCAAGTTAACTAGACATTAATACAGTTACAAAAATCATGGAGTTGCACTATAACTACTGTGCTTGACTACAACACTGAACCATTGTATTATATTTGATTATTTTTTCTTCTTTTATAAAAAGCTAATGGGATTTGTCTAAGTAGTCATATGTGCTTGACGGGAATAATAAATATATGGATTATACGGTATTGCAATCCCTAGAGAAAGTTTTATTGTTTACATAAAAGTATTTGCTGCATTCACCCCTTTCTTTTCTTCTCATTCTTGCAGACACCTCCTTTATCTTTTATTCTTTATTTATTCTAGAAGTACATACAAGTAGAAGAATTATGTATTTCACAAAATGATATATGATTCCGAAACACTTTTCTGTTCTATCGGTTCTTTCTATTTTTTATAAACATTTTAATGTCGTACAACAGGAATCTGAAGTGTACTTGCACATACATGAACATATACATGCGAAGTGCAACAATGAAAGCTTGCCTTAAGTACATCAACAAGCCAGTCTCCAAATAGAGAGTGATATGATAACTTAATTCTATAGCACAAGGACTAAAATGCTGATGATTTAGGCTGATCAAGGGACAGTGGCACCGCAAGTGTTGAAGACTGGGGGGGGGGGCACTTAGTGATCTAAAAAGGGCAATTATTTTAAAACTATTTACTAGCATGACATATGTTCACTTGGAGGACATTTTAAACTTAGCCAATCTCCATTTTGGTGCTTGAATTAACATTTCCTGATTGGTCTTGCCTATCCCATGGCTGATAATTGTATATTAGTTCTAATGAGAATAACTGTGATCATACTATAGATAATTTGAGGGGGCCCATGCAAGGGATGCAGCATTTAGGCACTGCCTCTATCCATTAGTGGCATGATGGGCAATCCTGGAGTACATTTTCTATTACCTATCCTTGGATCCAAGTTGCATTTGAATATCGACAGGGATGAGCTTTGCTTTACTTGAATGGATAGTCTGTTCTGGAACAGTGGTAGCCTCTGTGATATATATCCATCTCTCCACAACATTCAGTTTAAATACCTGGACTGAGCATTTATGATGCAGTTTGATTTGATATTCAGTACGTCCATCTGTATTAGGTTGGAGGATGCCTTGTATGCCAGACAGGTCACCTCTAAGCACTCTGTAGGATACTGAGTATAGTGATAAATCTAGGAGGTGGTCCATGGAAGACCTATTGTTTAGGACTTGTATCCTTTTAGTAAGGTATCTCTGTGGTTATACCAATTGTTGCATGGGTTTGGACAAATACATGCTAAAGTGGACATTATACAAAATGATTGACACAATGAGGGCTTTGTAAAGGAGGACAATAACATCTCTAAATCTAGTCAAAATCAATTTGTTTATAAGCTGTGCTATATAGAAATACTTTCTTATAACTCTGGGCACATGTTGGTCAAAAGTTAGGTCACTGTTCACACAAGTTCCCTCACTGTACACAAGTTCCCAAAAGCCAGACCGGGTCAGTTCTCAGGGGGCATTGTCAGTTTGGCAGTTCCTTGGATTAGATGACTTCCCAAAGAATACGCTAATGTATTTCTTGGAATTTTGTTTCATTTCATGATTCTGGTACCAGTTATTGTTTGGGTCAAACCTTCCTGCATGAGGAGTCATTTGGAGATTCAATAACTACTCCTAGCTTGCAGTCATCTCAAACTTAGTCGGCCAAAGCACTTTGGTATTTCTTTCTACTTTTGAGTTGTATATGCCAAACAGAAAAAGGTCTCAGCACCGAAACCTGGGGGACTCCATTGGTGACTTGTCTCTTTCCCTGTTTTGATCTCCTGCATCCTGTGATCAAGCATACATGCATGCATTCTTTGATTCACCTTCCTGATTGTATTAACCTAATTGTATTAAATTATATTCCTTGTATAATACAGCACCACTTGTTAGAATGTGTTTTAAATTTGTAGTTTGGAACGGTCTTCTAGTAAGCAATGAAACAAAATGTATGAACCAATAATGACAAAATTACCCATTTCAGAAAATTTCAACCATACAAGGCCACACAAACTTCTGTCATTACAATCCACCAATCAGTAAATATGCAAAATCTCTGCAGAAGTAAGTCATCTAAATAATTCCACATTAAAGGGATCTGTAACTAATGAAGAGGTTGCTGCTAGCAAACAACTTTACGTTTCATTGCTTCATATACAAATAAAGTGCCTGTTACACTTTAAGAATAAATTGCCAATGCTACATTAAAAAAAAAAATAAGTTAGTAATTTTGCAATGGGGAATGGATGGCAAACTGATAACAGAAACATAGTTACTAGGTAACTCCTCCAAAGGAGGACATTCATAGCACTGCAGCATCCACTTCCTTTAAAGTACAATACAATACAGTATCAGCGATCCATCTGCATAATGTGGGAGTAGAACCCACAGCCTTCTGCAACAAAAGCAAGTATACTACCTGTTGTGCTACTAACAATGCAAATGACTTAGCATAGGTAGCACTAATTCTCTTCTCCTGAAGTTCGTAGCTCCTTGTAGAATCTACTTGACACTCAACTAAAGCTTTCAACTTCACAGCACAAGAAATCTGGAAAAAGACATTTATTTTTTGGGGGGGGGGGGGCAAAGACCCAAAACCCGGGACACATTTTAAATATTGCTTGCATAATTTTAGAAAGTTGATAAAATAAAGTGTTTTGTGTTACCATGCGTTTCCTGAAAGATAGGAAGACTGAAACTTAAAGGGCTATCATTATTTAGTGAATTCAGTTCTCACTGATTTGCCAGAAAACCGCAAATTTTAAGAGGAACAGACCAAAAGTAGGAGCCAAATATTCTGTGAAAACCTGGACAGCTAAGAGCTATGGACTCAACTACCTGAATCAGAAGTGGTGGTATGGGTAGAGAATTCAAGCTCTTGTTTGAGCCCGAGTAACACTAACCACCAGGTATACCTAACTGGGGGCATTTTGCGCACACACACACACAGGAGAGCAACATGACTCCTGCAAATAAAAGAACAAAATTCTCCTTAATGGCATGACTTTGGCTCTGGCAGCACCAACAGAACAGCAACATAACTCCTGTAACACAGAGCAATAAGAGAAGAACAGCTAGTTTAGTTAGATTAACTTCCCGCGCGAATCTATGTTAGTGTGAAAACTCCACTTCATTAATTTTTTCCGACAGGTCTTGCAGCTGTAAAAGTGTGTGTGTGTGGGGGGTCTCCTCTTGCCTCTATGGTGCTAGCACCCATGTCAAGGGAGCTAATTTGCAAGCAAAACAAAGGAAGTGTGACATTATATCATTCCCTGATGCAAGAACAGCACTGGGACTTAAGAAAGATGAGTGATTAATTGGACTACATTTCCCAGCAGCATATGTCTTGATTGTTGAATATGTCCTGCAATACAGTCTCCGGGAATACCTGCCTAAGACAGAAGTCTGTGTGGACTAAGGTTAAGAATCTGGCTATAAAATGCACACTGTATCCTTGTAGAGGTTGTAAAACATGGACCCCCAGGTAAACTTTATGCCAAAAGTACAGAGTAGAAAACATTTACAGCAAGATTTGAAGTGGTCAAGGTTTGCTTTTGAACTGAACCATTGATAATGGGCAGCACAAAACAGTGAAGCAATTTAAAGGTAAGACTTTGAAGAGACCTAACTATCCCTGCAGCACCTCTCAGATTACTAACATCTGAATAGCTTGTAAATGTGTAAAATGACACTGGTTACTAAACATACAAACTGAAGTGCAGTACTCAGAAGGAATACCAGGAAACCGATATAAAATGATGGACTTGTATTAAAACCTGATTTCGAGGGCCAGGTTGATACCAGCTAAATTACCTGGCAAGATATAGGTTTCTGAAACTTCACAAACTGGTGACTGTGGCAGGGAAAGTAAAGATCAGTGTCTTTACAATATGTATTTTTTTCTCAATAATCGAATTTTTTTCATTAAAAACACTCAAAAAACATATCACAGATTAACAAAGAACAACTTGAAGTAAAAGAATTCTGTTTTCTTTATATTGTTAAAGTACACCACCTAACAAGTTACATCAACATAAAAAAGGAAATAAAAACTATTTACAATAACGCTATATGCCATAAGAAGACAACAGTAAAGAAAAAAAAATAGTTTATCTTAAGAAAGACCTAGTTAAAGTTTCAAAACTTATTAATTTGTGTAAACAGGGCCCTCACAAACTTTAATATTAAGAAAAAAAAACAAGGGGAATAAATAGAGCGAGATCATCCAGGGATTTTGACTACATCCTCGGGTATATCTGTAATGGATGATAGATTTAGTTAAATATAAGGTCAAAAAATGTTCCAGTATTTCATAAGGCACTTATAGTCTTCAGTATTTGACTTAAGAAACTCGTGGGCTGTTAAATATTTAATTGCCATTGTTTAAAAACCTTTTCCAGCTAGGTATAGCTCTATCCTTCTGGATTAATGTGATATATAGTTTAACTAATACAATGCGATTTAAG
This sequence comes from Protopterus annectens, assembly GCF_019279795.1. NCBI lineage: Eukaryota > Metazoa > Chordata > Ceratodontiformes > Protopteridae > Protopterus > Protopterus annectens. The sequence goes on from NC_056750.1 coordinate 474,631,154, forward strand.
ATGCAGGTTTGTAATTTCATTATTTTAGGTGGGACTATGTGTATTATGGCAAATTCCCATGATAAGGTATATTTTTCATAACCCATCTTAAGTTTCTCTCTCAAAGAGCACCAGAGTTTATAAGCACACTTACAACTCCAGAAAATATGTATGATGCGCGTTTTGATTGACACAGTAAGGGCAGGAAGGCGAGAATATTGTATTAAATTTATTTTTGGCCACAGGAATTATGTGTGCATTATTAAGTATAATTTTTAAAAGGTATTGTTCTGGAAGAAAGTTTTATTGCGCGGGTAATTACTTCATTGGAGAGATGCTTTAAGGTCAGACAAATATTTAGAAAAGAAAGCTTTGTTTTGATGTCTGACAGAGTTGATTAATTTGTATGTGCTTGATATATTTTTTTTAATAAGAAAAACATTCCAAAGACTTTTGCAGATATTAATTTCAGACTCTAGATTAGGGTAGGTTAGTATATGGGAACAGACTTCTCTGATTTGTCTTAATATGATAGCAAAGCTCTTGCGGAGATTAAGTGAGACTTTCAGGTCTGCATTCGATTGGTCTCTATAGGAATAGAGGTCTAAAATCTTTTATTCCTTTAGCAGGGGTAAATTTAGATTTATCATTGAATTATTGAGCTTCAGATTTGGATTAAGGTGTATAGGTTGTAAGATAGGAAAATCATTATTTAACTTCAGTGATTTAATTAGGTTTTGAAAGATTATGTTATTTCTTAAAGAAGAGTGAACTTAGATTTTTTTCAGATTTATTTTAGTCTTTACAATATGTATTCTAACAATAGAAACAAACAAAAAAGGATAACTCACCATTAGAAAATACGTTAGGCAATGCCTTAGCAAACAGTTGCGAGTCCTGCAGTCTATTTATCCACATTGCTTGTAGTACATTTAAACATAGTGGAGTTTAATTTGAAGAAAATAAGAGTTAATGTTATACTCACTCGTTAAAATGCAAAGTTGCATCTTAAACTGCCATAAGTAGATAGCTTACCTAACTGCTGCATTAGCCTGTTCTTCAAACTACCTTAAAATGGAAACAACCAGTTTTCAAATGCAAGTGAGGTAGCTGCATGTGCAGTAATTATTCATGCATGTCAGTGCCAACACATTAAGACATGAATACCAAGTATAAATTAAGAGGCATTCTCTTAATACCCAAACGTAGGAAGACTGCCTCTCCAAAATCTATAAAAATTGTGTAAGGATTCAAGCACTCTAAACATTTATAATAAGACAAGCATGTTTGTGCATAGATCTTTTTAGGGAACACATGTTAAATCCTTTCTGATATTAATATATTTATCACTAAATTAACAATTAGAGGTATCTTCAATAAGTGGATGAATTAAAGGAAACAGATAACTACAGCCAGCACAAAACTTACAGATCTTAAAAAATCTTAAAATGTATTAAAAATTCAGTGGACATTGTGCAGCAAATGTAAGGCTTAAAATGTCATATGTAAATCTTTAAAATGTCATAAAGAAGAAATTATTGAATTCTATAGTGCATATGGACACCCCTGTTATTATTAAACTGCTAGTTGTTTTCTGAAATCCAAGATGTAAGCAGATGTTTCTGTAAAAAGTCATGTCCTCTGTTACATATTAAGAATGCAAGTTTGATACCACACACACTACAAACTGCTCGTTTCATTTTTAGGCAAGGCTGGTGTAAAATATAAAACAAAATTAAAGGGCTCCATGCCAATCTCTCTGCTAAACATAACTGATATTTTTAGGAGTAGATGAAGCACAACCAGATCTTATAACAAAGGAAAAACATACAGCTAGTATACAATCCGATTAATATAAGAACACATTTTACATATACACAGATTCTTAAGAACTGGACTGTCGGAAATGCTGTACAACACCTGGCACAAATACAAGTAAACAGCATCCACAGCCAAAACCCTATCCCAGGCATCATTAATACCAGAGATAAATTGTTCAAGTTGGTGGAACATGAACAGCCCCCTGTAAAACTGCGTGGAGATAAAGCTGTTAGACTTTAAGGTAATCAATGACCAATATACTAGTCAACTGATTAGTCTAAAGCTGCATCCCTTTTGATTCCCAGCCTTATATAACACAATACCAATAGATGATAAAATACTATGCAAATAACTGAAATAACATCAATGGGACAGCTGATATATAACCATACCAATAGCTGACTTTTAATAATGTAACATAATTATTTCCTAAACCATTGGGAGCAATTTAGAGTGAGAGAGGATTACTCAACATTCTTCTTGAGCGTCTAAGAATATTCCCAGTGCCAGATATGGTGATGACCCATATATTGTTAAGGCTGTCTATAACAAGATCTATGCCTCGGTCTGGGGCAATTAAAGCCCCTCCTAACAGGAAACAACCTGGAAACATCAAAATGTGAGCAAAATTTAGCAAGGCCTTTGCTAGAGTAACATGAAAGAACAGTCTCATTGATAAATGTAATGCTGTTACAGCTAAGCATTAGCATTTTATTCAAGTATGTTCTTTTGTCCAGACTGACCCAAGTCCCCACTGATGTAGCTGAAATATCCTCATAGTTGTCCTGTTCTTCCTAATGAATTATCAACTCTCCCTCCATTTCCTGGTGGCTACTATGTGTACCCAAAATCAGGCCCCTTTTCTTCCTACTCGTTTGTAGTAAACACTGCTTTTGTACTAATCTTGCCTCATTTATTGTCCTTTAATCACTCAAACCAAAAGTATTTCTTCCTTCAGACCCTTTGTACCTTAGATATCTCAGTCAGAAAGATCTCCAACACTGGGCCCATTGGATAAACTGTTAAAAAATCACATTATATGCAACACTCTTGAAAATTGAAAAAAAAAATTTTAAAAAAATTTTGGGGAAATGACAAAAAAACAAAATGGTTCCACAAAAAAAAAATAAA